>NW_022436980.1:20586001-20683388 GCF_009761245.1 Sapajus apella
TGTGTGTGTGTGTGTGTGTGTGTGTGTGTGTGTGTGTGTGTGTGTGTCAGAGAGAGAGAGCGAGAGAGAGAGAGAGAGAGAGAAAGAAGAGGGAGAGAGACTGGAAGATCACAGAACTTCCTTTTTCATTCACATATAATCATAGAATTCCCCCAAAAACCAGGAAGAAAAGAGGAAGTGACACTGGAAAATCTTGATATGAAATATGTGGGGGTGGAGGTTGTATTGTTTGGTCCATGAGTGCTCATAGAAGATGGACTGATTTTACATCTATCTGAAAAACTCATACCATCCTTTCATTGGTCTAAGTCCTGGCTTCAGAACCAAGTTTCATTTTACTCACAGTCCCTCTGTCTTTTTAACTTTTCAATGATAGAATCCTATCACAGATTTGAATGATTTTCTTTTTTTTTTTTTTTTCATTTAAAAGCAATGACAAAACTTACCCCAAGAAGATGCCACTACTCTCTAGTGGCACTTTGTCATCCTTACCTAGGACATTGTGCATTACTACACTTGAATCTTTACACATATGAAAGAATCTCGACACTTGTTCAATCAAGATAATGATAAAATTACACAAACTCTATTTGGAAGGTCTCCACAACTATATTTTACAATACTAAGACATTAGGCTTCGGGGCTTCTTGACACCCATTTTATTAGTCCGTTTTTACACTGCTATAAAGAATACCTGAGACTGGGTAATTTATCGAGAAGAAAGGTGTAATTGACTCACAGTTCCTCATGGCTGGGGGAGGCCTCAGGAAACTTACAATCATGGCAGGAGGCAAAGAAAAGCCAAGGCACATCTCACCTTGCAAGAAAGTGAGAGAGCACACAGGGGAAACTGCCCTTTTAAACCATCAGGTTTCATGCAAACTTCCTCAGAATCACAAGAACAGCAGAGGAAACTGCCCCGTGTTCCAATCACCTCCCACCAGGTCCTTCCCTCAACACTTGGGGATTACAGTTCGGAGATTTGGGAAAGGACACAGAGCCAAACCATATCACCCATAAAGGATAAAATTAGGGGAGCTGTGAGATGGTCATAGAAAGGATATTTTATCAAAAATGTTTAGATATTTGTAGTCTAAGGATTCTGTGATCTTTACTGGTCAAAGTAAAACTCCCAATAAAAACGTTTCAGTAACTTCTTTGATTCTGAATATTTACAAAGTGAGTCTCCTTTGAAATATGTTAGATAAAGGCAAGGAATGACCTTTAAATTAACCAACACTTTAGCTTTTCTATACCCTGGTTTCTGTTATTGTTAAGATTTTTTTTTCCTCTAAATAATCTTTTTGCTTTGTAATCCCAAGAGAAAAGATAGGCAAAAATGCATGCCCCAAACACTCGTATAGATCAGTGTGTCTCAAAGTAAGATCCAAGATACCTGTATGAGAATCCCCTGATATTAAGTTCCACTCAGAGCTATCAAATCAGAACCTCTGGGGGTGCATTTTAACAAATTCTTCTGCTGGTTAGTTGACCTTAAAACTGTACTTCAAATTTTGATCATTTTCTGAGATAGCAATATGCTGTAAGATATTCTCTCTCAGTGCTGAGCAGTGATAGCGAGCCACAACTCTCAGTCAGCCACACAATCATGAGGATAAACAACCGATATTATACAGCAGCAGTTCCCAATTTGGCACAAGCGACTACTTTAATGGACGACAATTTTTCCACAGCCAGGGGGTTGAGCGGATAGTTTCGGGATGAAACTGTCCGCTCAGATCATCAGGTATTAGCTAGATTCTCATAAGGAGTCCTCAGCCTAGATCCCTTGCGTGTGCAGTTCACAATAGGGTTTGCTCCTATGAGAAACTAATGCCACTGATGATCTGACAGGAGGCAGCGCTCAGGCAGTAATGCTCACTTGCCTGTCACTCACCTTCTGCTGTGCCGCCCAGCTCCTAACAAGCCAGGGACTGCTACCAGTCTGTGGTCCAGAGTTTAGGGACCCTGCTCTACAGTGTGCTGTGTTGCTAGATGATTTTGCCTAATTGTAGATTTATGGAAGTGTTCTGAGGATGTTTAAGGTGGGCTAGGCTAAGTTATGATATCCAGTAGGTTAGACGTATTAAACATATTTTCAACTTTTAATATTTTCAACTTATTGTGGGTTTATGTGGTTTTAACCTCATCATAAGTCAAAAAGCATCTGTATTGACAAGCACTGACTAATGTATTCTGACCATAGTCCCTCTCTTTATATTACACCTGTCCTAGGAAGTGTGGCTATTCTACCCTCTAGTAGCTGGCATGACAAACAGAAGGCGTATTCTCCACATTTTCTTTTTATTTAAAAGGAAAGCTCAATAAAAACTCTCATTTTATTGGGTAGGAAGATTCCCAGTTTTATAACTGGAGCAACACATAGATCCCTGAATCTTTGGCTGAGCTGCAGCAGGCTGTCTGACACCTACAAGCTCTGTTTCTCTCAGATCCCAGGTCCTCAACTTAGCTCTGTAGCATTTCTTGGGAAGGGTCCAGAACACACATTAAATAAGGCAGTTAGACGAACCAAAACAAAGGACTCCATTCACCTTATGGCACAGTGAAGCAAATACAAGAAAGAGCAAGGAAGACAAGTAGTTTACTAAGGTTCCCAAACCTTAAACCCCATTTAAACTCATTTTACTTAAACTCCAAGTTCTTTCCCTTCCAGCAGATGGACCCTTTCCTTTCTTCGAGGTACATCAAGAAGGGCAAAGCTTTTGGGCAATCAGTACCATCAGAGAAGGCATCCCCCAAAGGCAACACTGTAGGGAAAGGAATCTTGAGGGAGTCTAGCGAGTTAACTGGCCAACACCTCTAAGTACTTCATAATTTGATAATGAATTAACACCATTTACATGGCAGCACTTACAAATCTGTCAACGTTCCATGAAGATACCAGATTTTACACTTAGAATGCTGCCATAAACATGTATGCAGGAATAACCTTTGGCATGCAGTCAGCCATCCTAGGGATAATCACTTTTACTTGTGGCATTATTTAAAATTTCACTGATAAAATTGTTGGTCAAGAGAAATAAAATTTATCTTATTATTTGAGGCAATTTTTTTGAAAAACTGAAACTAGTTTTCTTATTTTAGTGAGTTATTCTTCCTCCTCATAGCCATATGGTTCTGGTACAATATTTGAGGGGTTACTTGAGACTGTTTTGTTTTTTTAACCTATTTATTTATTTCAATAGGCTTCTGGGGAACAAAGTGGTATTTGGTTACATGAATAAATTCTTTAGTGGTGATTTCTAAGATTCTGGTGCAACTATCACTTCAGCAGTGTACACTGTACCCTGTGTGTAGTCTTTTATCCCTCACACCCCTCCTACTCTGTCCCCAGAGTCCCCAAAGTCCACTGTATCATTCTTATGCCTCTGTGTCCTCATAGCTTAGCTCCTGCTTATGAGTGAGAACATACAATGTTTGTTTGCCATTCCTGAGTTACTTCACTTAGAATAATGGTCTCCAACTCCATCCGGGTTGCTACAAATGCCATTATTTTGTTTCTTATCATGGCTGAGTAGTATTCCATGGTGCGTGTGTGCATGCGTGCGTGCGTGCGTATCACATTTTCTTTATCCACTCATTGACTGATTGAGCTGGTTCCATATTTTTGCAATTGCGAATTGTGCTGCCATAAACACGCATATGCAAGTATTTTTTTCATGCAATGACTTCTTTTCTTCTGGGTAGATACCTAGGAGTGATATTGCTGGATCAAATGGTAGATCTACTTTCAGTTCTTTAAGGAATCTCCATGCTGTTTTCCATACTGGTTGTACTGGTTTACATTTTCACCAGCAGTATAAAAGTGACCCCCTTTCACTACATCCATGCCAACATCTATTATTTTTAAATTTTTTGATTATGGACATCCTTGCAGGAGTAAGATGGTATCGCACTGTGGTTTTGATTTGCATTTCCCTGATAATTAGTAATGTTGAGCATTTTCTCATATGTGTGCTGGCCATTTGTATATCTTCTTTCGAGAATTGTCTATTCATGTCCTTAGCCCATTTTAAGATGGGACTGTGCCTCTGTTTTGTTCAGCTCTTTAAAGGCTAGCCATGTTTGGACAACGACAATATACAAGTATAAGCTCTACAGACCTACAAAGCCTACCTTGTCCTCAGCCATTCCTGAGGCTTTTGGATAAGTGGTGATAAGGTTACTAATGAATATTCATGCTGTGTTATAAGCTAATAGAGAGGGAATTGAGACTTCTCAGAGAGGACCTTTTAGAAACGTCTAAGCAATAGAAGGAGTTATTTGCTGTTCTTGCATTAAGGCAAAGGTGGCTGATTGTCTAGACTCTTTTTCTGCCAAAAGTCATGTGAGAAATGGAAAGCTCCAGTTTATCTGAAAAGGTATTAACCAAACGTAAATGTTCAAATATGCACATGCTCTGGACCATCTGCCAATCAAGTGAGTGGAAACAATCCTTATGCAACAAAACTTGTGTCTCAGTGACATGTACAGTGTCCTAGTATGCAGTATGTTTTCTTCAAAGCATCACATGTACACAATTGATGAATCCACTGATCATGACACACCAAATTGTGTACCTCTTACTTGTTACTAGGGCCAGTATTATGGAGATGAAAGATTCACTGCTCTTGAAGTTATTAACCTGGAACGAAACAAGAAACAAGAGTAACAGATGACATTTAATCCAGTAAACGGGAGATTAAGGAATACTACAGTAGATTAACAAGGCTTCACAGAGAAAGACTCAGTTAAATGGAGTGATTTGGGGAAGGAACAGGAGGCAGGCAAATAGATCAGGTTCTAGTTTATGCTTTTTCTAGTCAGCTATGAGGCCCTGGACAAGTCATTTACCCTTTGTGAAATAAGTGAATTGAACCTGGTGATCTTGAAGATCATGTCTGGTTCTAACTTCCAATGACTTCTGAGTCTGAAGTCTTGCCACCCTCCTTAAATCGTTTAAAATTCCTTTTGGGAAATAAGGTTGGGGCATAAACAAGCCAACAACCTGCATCAGTTTTTTTTTTTTTTTTTCTCCAGAAATTAAACTTCTTCCTCATTTTTTCACTTATAGATAGTTCCTTCTCTAAGATTCTATGAATTGGCCGGGCGCAATGGCGCATGCCTGTAATCCCAGCACTTTGGGAGGCCGAGGTGGGTGGATCACGAGGTCAGGAGTACAAGACCGGCCTGGCCAACATGGTAAAACCCCATCTCTACTAAAAATACAAAAAAATTAGCTGGGCATGGTGGTGGGCACCTGTTATCCCAGCTACTTGGGAGGGTGAGGCAGGAGAACTGCTTGAACCTGGGAGGTGGAGGTTGCAGTGAGCTGAGATTGTGCCACTGTACTCTAGCCTAGGCGACAGAGTAAGCCCGTCTCTGGGGGGATAAAAAGACAAATTCTATGAATTAATTTATTTTACCCCTAATCATGTCAGCTTTTTCTCCCCATTAGAGCATT
Source organism: Sapajus apella (assembly GCF_009761245.1). Classification (NCBI taxonomy): domain Eukaryota; kingdom Metazoa; phylum Chordata; class Mammalia; order Primates; family Cebidae; genus Sapajus; species Sapajus apella. Next base: position 20,591,466 of record NW_022436980.1, read on the forward strand.
TTTTCAAATTTAGGACTATTAATGGTTTGGGCCCAATAACTCTTTGCAGTGAGCAAGGAGGGGGTGTTCAGGTACCGTATGACGTTTAGTAGCATTCCTGGCTTTTACTTACACACTATGTAGCATTCCCCCAACTGTGACAAAAATGTCTCCAGACATGGCTAAATGTTCCCTGGAAGGCAAAACCACCCTCTGATTAAAACTCACCATATTAAAGAGACGAACCAAGTGACTCTGTAAGGCAGTTCCACTCTTATATAACTTACTGTGGGAAAAATTTGACAACTCATATGAAAACTCTGTCTGGTGTCTGGAGATGAGAATCTTAAACCTGACTAAACATAAGCCCCAAAGCAACTTTAAAAACCTACAATGAAGAATTTTGTGGCGTAACTGTTTCCACTTACTTGACAGACTGGCCCAGAGCATGTTCATACTTGTACATTTATATTTGTATTATAGTATTTTTCACTTCTGTCTCTTTCAAAGACACCTGAATTCTAAACTAGAATTTCAGGTCAACTAGAGCTTTGCATTTCTCATGTGCCTTTGGGAGAAATAGAGTGTAGACACCATCTACCTTTGCTTTATATGGGGTCAGGGAGAAGAGAAATAAATGGTTTTCAGCAGGAATACCAAGAGCTGAAGAGATAACTCTACTGTTAAGACCTTTCTAAAAGGTTTTCTCTGAGAAGCTGCAATTCCCTCTGTATTATTAGCTTATAACCACCATAGGCATTAATGTCTTCTATTAGGATACAGGCTTCCTTCATTCCTCAACCAATTACCTACAAGAATGAACCAACAAATGTTTATGAAGCATGTGATATTGCTCATTGTTGTAGCAGACAGTTAAGCAGGTGTTAAAGTTTGGAATAAAAGGCAGGAGCTAAGGGTAACTTAAAAGGTAGTTAAGAGCTCAGCACAGAGAAGGAACTGTAGAGTAAGTACTACAGGAATTTAGAGGAACAGCAGGTTACTCTCAGGTGGGATTTGGGGACCAGGTTTCAGAACCAGATGAGAATTGAGCAGGGGCTGGAGGCTGGGAGGACTAGGATACAGAGAAGAAAAAAAGGTGCTCCAAAGAGGTGCCCACAAGGTGAAGGTGTAGGGCAGGCAGGAAGCCAGACAACCAACATTCAAGGAACAGTGAGTAGTGCAATGTGGATGATGCTGAGAAGGCTGAGGCAGGGTAGGGCTTGAAGGGCACAGACCTGTCAGATTGTGAAGAACCATGAATACAGCACTAGGGAGTCTCTGTGTCTTCACAGAAGGCTTCTGTGTAGTGAGATAACATACTATAAAAGAGAGGGCAAAATACAAATCCATTATACAATACTGTTTTATTTTACCACAACCCTAGAAAGTGGGTATTATGACAACTTTAGAGATAAGTAGATTAAAACTCTGACACATAAGGAAGCTGTTCCAGGTCATTCTGTTAATATGTCACAAAATCGAGGAATGAAAACAGGTCTGATTCTGTTGCCCCATTCTCTTTCCATGGAAACACAGTGAGTTGCAAGGGGATTTAAATTCATTAGAAGTTGAATTTGATCCTTTCCACTATCTGTGGTGATAGACAGGTTGTCTAATGTGACCTCCTTGTGCTCCACCTCACAAATCTGCCACTTCAGCCAGAATATTCAGAATATCACTAAATATACGCAGGGCTTTCCTCCTTTTCCTCCCCACTGCTCTACATGGACACAATTTTCAGCTGTTGTCAAGTGAAGTAAGACCACACTGAAAGGTCTGGATCAATGCTTGCCTCTTCTGAAACCTTCCATGATCAGCATAGCCAACAGTGATTTGCCTCTCCTTTCAACTCCACCTGCCACCCTGAAGCCACTGTTAGGGCATGAGATGATGAATGTGGAAGCCAAGCCCCACACAAATGGGCAGGCATGGGGAAGACTGACCTGGTGATAGCACTTGGGATAGGAGATGGGAGAATGCAAGTCCAAAGAGAAGCTCATGTTCTCATCAGGAGACTCTGTTCTCAGAAAACACAAAAGTTGCAGTCAGTGTCCACTCTATCCTAAGGCAAGATTGTATAAGCTAAGGGCACAAATGTCAAGCATAAAGAATGAGCTTGGACAGCGAGTCTGTATGTGCAGAGCGGGAGGTACCTGATCAGCCTCAGAGATGATGGGAGAGAAAAGCAACACAAGTGAGTGAAAACAATTCATGGAAGGAGCATCACAACCACGCATATCCAAGATTGTAAGTAGGTGGCTGCCTTGATGGTCCTGATAATGACCCAAGACTTTGAGAAAAGGCAATTAAGGGATCAAGGTCTAGCCACTATAAAGACAAGCACCACCAACTCACACCACATTTGGTGCAAATCTGCCTTTGCAGAAACAGAAAATTTTCCCAGATGGTACCCTCTAATTTTGGATTTCTATTTCTCAAGGGATTCTGTAACTTAATAAGGAAAGACTGGCACTCCCAAAATCATTTTTAAAACATAATCACCATGCATCTTTCCAGGTCAGGAGAAAAAGTGTTAGGGTTTAACCTGCCAGTCTCCAAATTCAGGAGTGCAAAACTGCAAACCAAGGAAGCGTCCCAAATAAAAACTGCTACTGCAAAGGGAAGTTGGCGAGTTGGCTCCTACGACCCCTCACAATACAGTAACCTACGTCAACACAGACGCTCTTCAAACAACTCAAAGTGATTCCTCAAAAATGCATTACTATCCTTTACAATCAGTGGTTTGGCTGGGTTTTTTTTGTCTCTCTTTAACAGGAAAAAGTTATTATTTTTCTATTCCTATGCCTTTTCATGGTGTTCTTGCCTGAATTCGCTGTGCCTGAGATCAGTCACTTTTGAAGCCTCTGAAAACCACTGTTTTATATAAACAGGAGCTAACTAAAAACTGCAACGGATCCTCAAAGGATCCAACAGGAGCTAACTAAAAACTGCAACAGATCCTCAAAGGATCCAACAGGAGCTAACTAAAAACTGCAACAGATCCTCAAAGGATCCATCACACAGGAGACAGATAGTTCCTTTAGGGCAACAGGGAGGAAATCAGTGAGTAGGATCATACTGAGAAAAACAGTTTTATAGTAATTTATATAAGCAGCCCATTTATTTCATATAAAATGTTCTAATTATAAGAGTACATATTAATTACAGAAACTCTGAAAAATAGAAATGCTTCTGAGGCTGCTGATTATAGCTTCTAAGAAGGACAATGAGAAGACTAAGGAGAACAATGGACAGTTATTACTATTTTTTTTAGGCCAAGCCTATCAACTATGGCCCTATTTCAGGTTTTCTCAGATTGCCAATGAGGAAGGAAATATGCTTTGGGGAGGCTATCCTGTCCTTACCGCATGGCTCTGTGCCAAGGAGTGGCAAACCCTTTTGAGAGTACAAGTTTATGTAATCTGTCTGCTTGGTTCAGACACAATGGCTGAGGGGCCAGCCAGGTTACTGGGAGAGAGGGGCAGGATTTCCTTTCCCCCAGCAAGCCAATGAGTCCCTGTACACTGATTCAATCACTATGCGCTGTTCATGTAATGGGAAGAAGTGCCTCCTCGGGTGGCTGTTCTCAGAACTAGTTACATTCTTATGTAAGATCAAGTAGCCTTGTGCACATGGTATGGCCCCACAGAATTCATCTCAGGCTCTGGGAAAGGGATGTAACAGTATCTATGGTGGGAGAAGAAAAGAGTGGCAGTTGAGTGGGAATTACATTTTTCTCCCTGGCTGTCTCAGACAGTTGAATAGTATAGACAATTTCTCTATGATGATCCTCAAAGCAGCATCTCCAAAATTTCAACTCTACCAAACAGTTCCACATGGAAGGCCCAACTATATACTTTAAACTTAGCATTTGCCCATAACCCAGCATACTATCTTTCTTGAACAGCTCTTTGCCTCTCCTCTGTGATGATCTATCACCTTCCCCATTGCTCAGGTTCAACATTTGGAAACTATTCTTCACTTCTCTGCTCATCCTCCACTCTGTCATCTTATTTCTTTCTCTGTCCTCCCCGCTTCTGAGTTGGACTACTACTCCCCAAGTCCAGACTTCAGAATAGATGGTACTGTAAGATAGGTAATCTACTACATTTAATCCTCACCTCTGTAATCCAGAATTCACGTTTTTTATTTTTGAGATGGAGTCTTGCTCTGTTGCCCAGGCTGGAGTGCAGTGGCGTGATCTCAGCTCACTGCAACCTCCACCTTCCAGGTTCAAGTGATTCTCCTGCATTAGCCTTCTGAGTAGTTTGGACTACAGGTGCCCACCACTATACCCAACTAATTTTTTGTATTTTTTAGTAGAGACAGTGTTTCACCATATTGGCCAGATTGGTCTTGACCTACTGACCTCGTGATCCACCCGCCTTAGCCTCCCAAAGTGCTGGGATTACAGGTGTGAGCCACCGTGCCCAGCCCAGCATTCAACTTAAATACCATTCTGATCATGCCAGTTCTCCAGCCTCCCAGAAAATAGCACTTAATATTGCTTAGTGCCCAAGGTCCAAACCTTCTACCATGGCCTACAATCTTTCGTTTCATCTTCCTTTGAAACACTGGACATAACCCACACCTTCACCAGAACACCATACTAACTATCCTCCCACATACCACTGGGCCTTCTTACCTTGGCTCATACTGTTTATAGGGCTGGAATACTCTTCCTTAGTTCCTCATACTAAAATCCTACTCATCCCTCATGTGTCACTTCCTTTGGAAAATCTTCCTTACATTTTAGTTTTCCACTGAGTTTCCAAAACTGGTGTCAGTAATTCTATTATTGCACATGATTCTGCTTCATTTTATAATTATTTCTTATGCCTCCTATACTATCATCTCAAAAGCAAGAATCAGCTATCATTTTTGAACCCCTTATATCAATGTTTCCTAAAACGCAGTCATTCATCACCTTTATCAGAATCACATCTGACTGTAGATTTTTGCATTCCCAGACCTATTAATTCCCACTGCAGGGATTCTGCATCCTAACAGGCTCTCTGGGTATATAAAATTTAAGAACCACAGTCCTACACCATCCAGGACTTAACTAGTGCTCATAGTAGGTGCTCAACAAAGGATCGCATGGCCAGTGAGACACATGGTAGTCAGAGCTGGCCTGTTTGTTCTTTTCGCAGAATCAGAGAATGTCAAGGCCAAAGGACTTTACAGGTGATGTAGTAGAACTAGTTCATTTTTCAAACAAAAGACATGAAAACAGGAGAGAACCAATAATATGTCTCTAGACGAACTCTAAAAAAAAGATAGAGTCACGAGGACCAGACCAAGTAGCATAAGGAGGGTAAATAATGGGGGAAAGGGCCTTTTCTGGGCCAAAGGTGGTTAGAAGGATAGCCCAGGAATCAGCGCCGCTTACTCAGCTGCCTTAACTCCTACCCTTAGTAACTTATCTCCTATAAATAACTGGAGAAAGGGGAAAGCTGAGAGATAAAACAGGAAAACACGAAAGGTAAAACAATCAAAAATGTTAGGATTATGACCAAGAATTGGGCATCTTAAGAAGTGATATAAGGAAAAAAATATGATGATGACAATCACAACAGGAACAACTAACACTTACCTGAAACTTTAGATGGGCCAGGGACTTCCTAACACAGTATCTCTACTCCCCAAAGAACACCTGCAAGTAGGTATTTTAATTCCCAGATGAAGAATACAAATGAGGAAACTGAGGCTTATGTTGGTGAAGTGGTTGCTCAAAGACACACAGCTGGTTAGTGCCAAACCTGGAATGAAGACCCAAGATTGGCTCCACAACCCAAGATTGGCTTGTGCTCTAGATACTACCAAAAGGCTGTTATATGATGTAAGCCTGAGAATCACTAAAACAATTAAATGGGTGCAAATGAAGAAATGAGAAAGAAATAGAAGGTGGGAGGGAGGAAAGGGTACAAAAAAAGAAAAGCTGAGGTAAAAGGAAAAAAGTTCACAGATGGATAAAAAGAGGACAAATGAGGAAGCAACTATTAAAGGTTAGTATATTTTAACAAAGATTTCTACATGTGATGCTAGGTCTGACACAAAGTAGGAGCAACTGGGTTTGGAGGGATTTTGAAAACTATTTCAATGTTTATTCTTGGATAGCCCCTGCTGCCCACTGTATAATTTCCACAGAAAGAGAGATTGGGAGGTGACTAGGTATAACCACAAACCATGATACATTATAGAACAAAGGCACCAGTTTGACCTTCGCGTCAGATACTGGACAGCTCTTTAATATAAACCATAGCAGTAGAACACTATTTAAAACCGAATGATCTCTCACAGGAGGTTAACGAGAATGAGCTACTCAAACCAAAGGCCTTCGCTTTGAAAGACCCTTTCCTGTATAAAGTGTAAAACCTGTAGTGATAAAGTTTTATTGCATAATGGGCGAGCTTTGAGAAAATCAAGAGGAAAAAAACCAAGAAATCATTATGAAATTTTGGGCTAGCTGCCAGATTCATTATCTCTTATTTCCACTCCACCCCCACCATAAATTAGCAGTGATTTGTTAAACCATAGAAGAGACAAAAGAAAAGAAGGTAATAATATTCCAAAGATATTTTTCTTCAGTTTAGCATTTCCTCCTTTTCATTACCATATCTATCATCATTACTTACATACTTTCCCATTAAACACTGAGATAAAAACAAAAAAACAAGAACACTGTCATTCTGATAACACATGGCCTTGGCCAAGCATTCCACAGCTGAGTCCCCAGGGGAGTAAGCAGTGCTGAATCCACCCACTGTCCCCCCCGCCCCCCGACCTCAATTACTACATATCAAAATCACCAGAGGTCCCTGGGACTCTTAAACTTCTCAACCTCTAGAGCTAAGATGTGACGTAGTCCCTGGAATCAGGACCACTCCTGAGAAAACACTGCTTTCTTACACAATATGGTGCCAATACATCTCCAAAAGTTCAAAGCATTTACAAAATTAATTTCATTTAGAGAAAAGGAAACACCCTGACTCCAGCTGTCTGAGATCTGATAGCTTTTCCACAAATGCTGATTTTGTTCTGGTATATTTATAGATGTTTGCCCTCCATGATAATGTGAAAGAACAAAAGAGTCATGTAGAAATTGGGCTATAGATCTGTGACTTTAATTACAACTGAAAACACTTCACCTTTCCATACTTCTTTTGATCATTATGACTCAATACCATCTAATGACTAGCTATAACCAGGGAGTCTTCTAGATTGCTAGGTTTCTTTCTTTTTTTTTTTAATTAATTAATTTTTTTTGAGATGGAGTTTCGCTCTTATTGCCCAGGCTGGAGTACAATGGCATGATCGTGGCTCCCCACAACCTCTGCCTCCTGGGTTCAAGTGATTCTCCTGTCTCAGCCTCCTGAGTAGCTGGGATTACAGGCATGCGCCACCCCCTTGGCTAGATTGTTGGTTTCTTTTCAAACTCTATGGATAAAACGAACCAACACTTATAGAATTTAATATATCCCACAAATATACTCTTCTTTCTACTGCTCCCTAGGTGGAACCACTTCTTCTGCCTCATTGAACTCAACATCCTTCAGACTTTTAATCCATTCCAAATTCCAGTCTTCATGTTGAACTGGGTTAAGCATTTAAAAAAAAATCATTTTCTTCTATGAATGAGCTTTCCAACTTGCTTAATCTCCTCTAAGACATCTGCTCTCTGATGAAACCCAGGAGCCTCCAACTCTGAGTAGAACATTCACTGTGTGGTCTTAAAAGAGCCATATACATGGATTTCTCTTGCAATACGCATACCAAATTTGGACAAAACTTTCTTGGAGCTATTTGACATAACGCTCTATAAAAATGATCCAAGAGATGACACACTTTAGTGCTCCATACTTCATTTACTGAAACATGTCCAAGCATAAAATTCATACAAGTAAAAACAAAAAAGACACCTTTTTTTTTAGGGTTTGCGAATGACAACCGTTTGTCCTAATAAAAAAACAAGCCTTTGCTGCCACCTAGAGGTAAAAACTATGTAATAAAATTAGAGTTAGAAAACAAAAGCTTGCACATCCATAGCGCAGGAACAATTAGGAGCCCAGTAACTTTCAGGCGGCTGGGCCCAAAAGTTATCAGGGACCACCATCCCAGGCCACATGTTCTTCACCAACACATATCAGTGTTGCTCAAAAGAAACGGGCTCCACCAATACTGTGTTTCATACCAATCTGTACTGGCCTTTCACAGTATTGAACTATGCATACCCAGGTAGGCCACAGTTCCAAGTGAAGAAAACATAAAGCTTACATCTAAAGGAAGTTCAATGATGGCAGCACTTTTCCCAGTGTGGTAGGCTGACCACCTGAATTGAAGAAATCACTCTGAGAGTTAATTAAAAATGTGGATTCCTGGGCATATCCACAAACAAATGAATTATAACCTATAGGAGTAAGATTCAGAAATCTACAATTTAAAAAGGATCCCAACATAGATTTTGGTACAGTAAACTGGAGAACCAATCTAAATCCTGATAAAGTTACAGGACACCACAGAAACGTATCTTGGGAAGGCCATTATTAATGCTACAGTCACAGTATTAGCAGACTTGATTAGTCCATCACTGACCTCGACTGCAGCGTCCACACCTCATGGCTTGGGTAACAAGATTGTTCATAGAAATGCCCTGATCTCTGAGTTGTTTCCTTCCTTTTTTATCTCTTAAATAATTTAGTGTTGCTTTTTCTAATAGCAAACCTACTATAAAATAGGTGAAGAACACGGAAAATGTAAGAAAAATAAAAAGTACCTATAAGTCCACTAATCAGGGTTAACCACTAATAGCATGGGGGTATTTTCTTCTAGTATTTTCTCTTCACATGTGAATAATTAAAGCATGTGTATGGTTTCAAATTCTGCTTTTAACATTTCTAAGTAAACATTTTCCTGTTACTTTGGCATCATGAACGTAGCATATTGTCATAATTATACTGTGATTCATTTAACATATTGTATCAATTTATCCATTTTTCATCATTATAAACAATGCTAAAATCAAATATCCTGGCTCTCGGACTATATCCTAGAAAAGATTCATAAGGTCCTTGATACATACTACCAAGCTACTCCCATAATCATCGTTGTAGCTGCCTATCTCATCAAACTCTTACTGTGGAAACTTCTAAAAGCCTCAAGGCCCAAGTCAAATGCTATGTTCTTCATGAAACATTCTTGGACAATCTCATTTGAAATTAACCTTTCTCTGGCCATCTCATGGCTCTTGTTGAGATTAATTTGGGACACTACTCTTGTTTATGTCCTATTACACTGTGATTGCCAAGTATCTAGCCATCTCCATCTCTAATACTATCTCTATCAAGGGCCTTCCACACAGCACACATTCAACGCATACCAGCAGAATTACTTTGCTGACATTTTTTTTCTTCAACCTGACAATCTTCAATCTGATATATCCCCAGAAACTGATGCTTTCAAAGCCAAATCCTCCAGACTGACTCCATGTCCTAAACAATGTCTGCTTCTCCACCAACTGTACCATTAATTACTTTTTGTTCTCTTGTTTAATTCAAGATCAAGGAGGTATGCAAGCAGAGAATACCAACACGGATCCCCAAACCAAAATCTACAGGCATCACCAAGATTTCCATTAATGCCCCCACATTGCCTATGGATAAGCCTATTTACCAAAATGGCTGTGGGACGCTACACATCGTAAGAACTGTCACCTCCAACGCTTTCCTCCACATGGGAGGGAGAAGGTAACTCATACCAATGCACTGCCCAGATATATTCATCTATAGAAATATCTGGAAAGCTAAAATTACCACTATGAAAGGCCAAAGGACCATCTCTCCAGGAAATGGTGAAGCAGCAAACTGACAGTTCATTCAGATTGGTGGACCTGATGAAGCTCATCCTGAAAACGCAGCACATCTACAATTATTTTACTTCTACATGTATATACACACATATACACACTCACGGGCCTAGACTCACACCAAAATCTACCCATTTCTTCCTCCTACATATAATCTAACCCAAAGATGGACTATCTAGAGTCAGTCTGGGACAGGACTGAATTCACTAGAACAGTTCAAGAGTTTTATAGTGAATACAGAAGTAATACTTCATTCTACAAAACTTGGCTGATTAATCGTATTTTGCTAAGAAAAGGTGACAGCAAAAATTCCTAAGCTGAGTCAAGAAAATCGGGTTTTTCCATCAAGATGACGTGACAATTAAAATCATAGTTTTAAGGTCTAAAACTCTGATTTCTTTATGACCAGGAGGGAAAAAACAAAGTGATAATTCTTAGTTACAAGGAGGAAAAGCATCACAAAAGTGAGCAACAGCCGAGTATGTCCTTTGTGTGGCATACCTGACAATCACTGGTGCAGCGAGCGTACCCCTGACTGCTGACACTTAGTCTCCTACCCATTTTCCCAGTATGTTTCCCCTCCTATATAATCCAGGCCTCAGAATCATATTGCTAGACTGTTAACAAAAATTTTAGATTGGTATTGTTACTTTCTATAGCAATCAGGGCATATCTAAATCAAAGGTCAATAACATCGAGATCTTTTAGGGAGATACGAAGAACCGTTCCAGGTGCTTGAAAAAACACACAATTTGTCATCTCATAGGACACTGTTTATTCCTATCTCTTCCCTGAATAAACACTATAGAAAATCAGTTGATTCAACAAAAGCCTGGGGTTAGGAGACTCAAATTCCAATCCTGGATTTTCATCCATGTGACACCAAGCTTTGCATTCATCCATCTAAGCCTTGAGTTTCCATATGTAAAACAGGAAACTGAAATAATTCCTCAGGTCCCTTCCAGTTCTGATAACCTATGAATATGCCCAACTATTAATACAAAATGCTGAATTCAAACAGCCATCTCTAAGGCCAGACACAGTCCCCTAGCAGCGAGCTAAGGGGAAACCACACTGAAAACTCTCATTGAATTGAGAGAAAGGTGTGCCTATAATTTAGTGTGGACAGAGTAATACAGGACATTTTAAGACAAGGCATTTTTGACACAAAAGACAGTTCAAAAAACCATTAATTACCCTTTGTTCTCCTGTTTAATTCAAGATTAAGGAGATATGCAAGCAGAGAATCCCAACACGGATACCCAAACCAAAATCTACAGGTATCACCTGTAGATCTTGAAATGTTTTTGAAAAACATTTCAAAAAGCTTCAGTCGAGGTGGGGGAAATATCAATGAAGTGACACTAAATATTTTTTGTGATCCTTCACTAAAAACTGGAAGCATGCCCCCAGAAGAAATCCTCATGGTCAAGGACTGCTTTAGCCAGCTGTGCTGGGATAGCACCAGCAGAGCAAGAGCAAATGAACTGCCATTCCCCATGCTCATCTAACTAAGCCCGCCTCATTGCACTAATGCCACTGTACAAACACCCCTAGGCCCCTGCAATTTCAAGGAGGAGGAGAAGGAGCTAGAGACCTGGGCAGCATGGAGAGGGATCGTGTGCAGTTGTACCCACAGGCAAGTGGCAGAGGGTGGTAAGGGGAGGTCAAATGAATTAAAAGTCTGAAGTGGAAAAGTGTAAGTGAAAGGGAAGCAGGAAGAGAATAGGAGAAGGGGATGGACTACAAAAGAAGGTGAAGACTGGGCATAGTGGCTCACACCAGTAACCCAAGCACTTTGGGAGGCTGAGGTGAGAGGATCGCTTGAAGCCAGGAGCTCAAGATCAGTCTGGGCAACTTGGCAAGACCTTGTCTCTCAGAAAAAAAAAAAAAAAAAAAAAAAAAAAGCCAGGGTGGTGGTACACACCTGCAGTCCTAGCTACTTGGGAGGCAGAGGCAAGGGGGTCGTTTGAGCCCTGGACTCTGAGGCTCCAGTGGACGTGATCACACCACTGTATTCCAGCCTGAGTGACAGAGCAAGACCTTGTTTGTGAAAAAACAAAACAAAACAAAACAAAACACACACACACACACACACACACACACATACACACACATACAGACACACACACAAAAACAATAACAACAACAAAAACGTAGGATGATGAGGCTGTAACACCAAAAAAATAATACACATATGTGCAGAGTGCTCAGTACTGTACTGACATAAAACAGGTATTTGATACATCTTGAGTGAACAGAGAATGAGTAAATGAAGAAGAGATGCCCATTCAGTCAAGACATAAGCGAGAAAATATGCTAAGAGATAGCAATGGTTTACAACAGAGTTAGGAAAAGTAGTTATGCCCAGGTGACATGCAACATTGGTAATTATGCTAACAGAAAAAAACCCACTGGAATTCCTACAGTATAAACCAAACAGATTGAAAAGAAGCATAAAACAGGAAAAACAACACGTATTAACAACAGCCCCAGAAAAAGAAAATACCTTGGGAAAATTTTTACTCTGAAGAGGAGCACAAAATATGCTGTATGTTGAAGATTTCAAAATTGTTTTCTCTCATGTCAGGAGACTCCCTAACGTACAATTTTATCCAAGCTGGCATAAGTTTAAGAGCAAACATGAAAAGAGGGGCAAGACAGTATACAAAGCACTAAAAAATTTGGGTAGAAAAATGTCGACACTTCTATGGGAACCAGCAGAAATTCAGAATGGTAATGCAGTTCTAATCCCATTAAGACAAAAGTCTTCAAAGTAAAGTTATGTTGGCCCAGTACAGTGACTCACACCTGTAATCCCAACATTTTGGGAGGCCAAGGCAGGCAGATCACATGAGGCCAGGAGTTTGAGACCAGTCTGGTCAACATGGCAAAATCCCATATTATTAAAAATACAAAAATTAGCAGGGTGTGGCGGTGCACAGCTGTAATCCCAGCTACTCGGGAGGCTGAGGCATGAGAATCACTTAAACCTGGGAGGCAGAGGGTGCAGGGAGCCAAGATTGTGCCACTACACTCTAGTCTTGGTGACAGAGCAAGACTGTCTCAAAATAATAATAATAATAAAGTTATATTTTAACAAAAGGATTATCAACACAAAATCATGCTTATTTCAAGCAATATGCATTAATAATATAATAAAAATGAAAATACAGGCTTTGCCCGCCGCCTAAGGAGGGGGTAGGGTCGTGGCCAGCCACAAACTCTGTTGCTGGGATGCCGCAGGTGTACATGACCACCTGAGCTACCAGGCCCAGGAGCCCGATGTGGAGCACTTAAGGGCTACGGGAAGATCCTGGAGGTGGATCTGAAGAACGGATATGGTTATGTGGAGTCTGACAATCTGCGTGATGCAGATGATGCTGTTTACGAACTGAATGGCAAAGACCTTTGTGGCGAGCGAGTAATTGTTGAGCATGCCCGCGGCCCCCGGCGAGATGGTAGTTATGGCTCTGGACGCAGTGGATATGGTTATAGAAGAAGTGGCCGAGATAAACATGGCCCTCCTACTCGCACAGAGTACATTCTCATTGTGGAGAATTTGTCAAGTCGGTGCAGCTGGCGAGACCTAAAGGATTATATGCGTCAGGCAGGATAAGTGACTTATGTGGATGCTCACAAGGGATGCAAAAATAAAGGCGGTAATTGAAGTTGTATCTTATTTTGATATAAAAAGAGCTTTGGAAAAGTCAATGGCAGAAAATCTGATTAGTGGAAGACAAGCCAGGTTCCAGATGACGCCGGTCCTACTCCAGGAGCCGGTGTCATTCAAGGCCTCGCTGTAGAAGCAGACGCTCCCTTAAGAGAAGCCGAAGTGGCTGCAGCAAAGCAGTAATTCTAAGAGCAGACCCCGGTCCAGGTCGGGCTGCGGCTCCTGGAGCAAGAGCCGGAGCCGGAGTCAGAGTTGGAACAAGAAGGAGAAAAGCAGGAGCCCCAGCAAGGACAAGAGCCGCATCCGCAGCTGCAGTGCCGGCAAGGGCCGCAGCAAGCCCAAAGACCAAGCTGAAGAGAAGATCCAAAACAATGACAATGCCAGGAAATCCAAGGGCCGGAGTCCTAGGAGGCATAAAAGTCAGAGCAGAAGTCGGAGCAGGAGTCGGGAGAGAAGAGTGGAGGAGGAGAAGCGAGGCAGTGTGAGTGGGGCAGGAGCCAGGAGGAAGGCAGGGTCCAGAAGAGTCTGCGCCAGAGTCGGAGCCGGAGCAGGAGCAAACCGGGCAGCCGGAGCCAGAGGAGCTGCAAGGACAAGAAGAGCAGGAAGAGAAGCAGGGAGGAGAGCCGCAGCCGCAGTCGCAGGCGCAGCCGAAGCAAGAGTGAGAGGAGCAGAAAGCGAGGCAGCAAGGTGGGCAGCAGCAAGAAGAAAAAGGAAGACACTGACCGCTCCCAACTCTGAATCCAGCCAGAGGGAAGGCCAAGGGGAGAGAGTGAGAATACTGGCACCAGTCAGGAGATCCGGTCCACGTGGAGATCCAATTCCAAACAGAAACCAAAACTTCCGTCAGAATCAGGCTCCATATCAAAGTCAGCTTCAAAAACCTGATCTGGGTCCAAGTCTCGATCCAGGCCTGCAAACCCGATTGGGGTCCAAGTCTCGATCCAGGGCAAGCCCGATCGGGGTCCAAGTCTCGATCCAGACCTGCAAACCCGATCGGGGTCCAACTCCCCATCCAGACCTGCAAACCCGATCTGGGTCCAAGTCTCGATCCAGGCCTGCAAACCCGATCTGGGTCCAAGTCTCGATCCAGGCCTGCCTTCAGATCACCCTCCCGATCTAGATCTAGGTCTCAGGCAAGGTCCTCACTGGCTATGACCACAGGGGAACTACCCGAGGAGTCTTTTGTGCATGTTTGCTAGCCGTGGCACAAGTGATTGGAGTAGAACATGTTACTGCTGTACATTTTCAACTCCCCTAATGGTGTGTCCATAATTGTTAGATCTAAGTGCTTCCTCTCCGTAAAGTCTCCCGTTGCCAGGCCTTCCTGTTTCACTGAAAAAAATTTTCTCTTTAGAAAATCCCCTTTTACTCATGGCTCACAGTAGAATATCCAAAACGCCTTGGCTTTCAGGCCTGGCCTTTCCTATAGGTAGGGAGGCTCAGTGACCTAGACAGCTCCAAGGCTGGAATGACCACATAGGTAGGTATAGTGAGTTCAACTAGGTTTTGCTCATGAATTGACGCCTGTGGATGTATGCCATTTAGTGAAAGCGCTAAGTCTTAAGTTTCCTACCACTTTGGTTTCATATTTTTGGACTTAACCAAGTTGTGAATAGCACAGTCGAGGAAAATTGATACCTGCAGTAATCCACAGGAAATAAACTATAGTGTTTCATATTCTGGTATTGTGATTATATTGCTTTACATTAAAAAAGAAGTTTTTTAAATTTTATTTTTCCCTGTCTTGCAAAGTATAGTGACCCTTGTTTCCATTAAATTTGAATAAAGACTATCTTTGCATGACAAAAAAATGCAAATACAACTAAAAAGTAAGAATACTATTTGGAGTTCAAAACAATAATGTCTGACCTATACGTAACACTGAAATATGAAGAATCTTGCCTCTTGAACATCCTGTTTCTGCAAAAGTGTGGCCTCTGAAGAACAATGAAAATAAAAGAAGCTGACCTAGTAATTCTACAATGATTTCACTTGTTTTTTTAAAGTAAGCAGATACAAATCCAAAGGAGTGAAAACAAATCCTATTTGTAACAAAAATGTTAACAACCTAATACTTTTAAGCTAATGTCTTTTCCTGGTCCTTCATTTATTTACCTTCAAGATTGCTGAATTAATCTTGAGATTTTTTAGAATCAAATATCTGATTTTAACAGATACATGACTGATAATTACTAAGTAATGGAGTAACTAAGGTAAAATACAATTCTCTCTGGATTTGTTTTGAATTTTTTCTCCTGAAGACATGTGACATGCAATTCAGGATGTGACTTTGAGTTTGGGGGAGGGTTTGCAAACTGTGGTTCACAGGCCAAATTCGACCCACTGTGAATGTTGAAAAACAATCAAAATAAGACTATTTTGTGATGTGAAAATTTCATAAATTTCAGATGTTGTTGTCCATAAATAAAGTTTTACTGGAACACAGCCATACTCGTTTACATATTTATTTTCTATAACTGCTTTTACACTGTAATAGCAGAGTTGAATTATGACAGTGATGACTGGACCTGCAAAACCTAAAATATTTATTATCTGAATTTACATGAAAAAAGTTTGCTGACCCCTGGTCTAGTCTGAACTAGTTTAACAAGAAACTCAGAAATAAGAGCTTAAGAGCTTGATCAACTAATTTTTAAAAGCAATATTAGCCATTTGAAAATCAATGAAGAATTCTATGAAAGCTGATAAAAATGGGGACACCATCTTTCAAGCTGTGATATATTTAGTAAAATGTATAATTCTATGAATGCATCTGAAGTGTTCAACTAAGGAACGTCAGATCAAGAAGAGATAAAAGATTTGTGCCACAAAATAATATATTATTATTGAATCTGAGGTAGGAAATGAAAGTTATGTATAGGGCTTCCACATTTATGAGTAATATTTTTCAAGAGGTTCATGGACATTTACCAAATTATAGCAAGAACTACCTGACATGAAATTTAGGGAAGTATGTATAAATTATCACCTTTAAATGTTCCTAATTGTTGTCAAGAACAACCACTCATTTAATAATTTGCAAGAATTGTGGAAATTATATAAAGTAAATTAAACCAGACCATGAAGGTTATCTGAGGGTCCATCTGTTAGAGCCTTCACGTACAGAATACAGAACAATGACTAATAACATAGTCATTTTTCTCCCTCGTCTTTCTTCTTTCCTTCCTCCTGCCTTTTAAATTCATCCTGCCGGTGTTTTGCCCTTGAATATCTGTCAATGCTATCTGCATTTTGATTGAACCCTGTAATATAGCTGATTATGTTTTTTTCCTCTAATTCTGGTATAGTATCTAAACGAGGCTAAGCATGAAGACTTGACAAATTATTCTGAAAACATTCCCAGAAGCCTCTGTTGTGTGTTATTAACATCTACCAATATTCCAAGTCTGAATTTTATATGTAGAGACGATGCTTTACAACATCTACAAGGAATGACTGTCTATATGTAAAACTAATACTGTAAAGCTTTAACTTTGGTGTGAAAAAAGAAAACACAAAACAAAAAAAACCCCTAGATATTTGGGTTTAAAGAAAAGATCCAAGGTGCTCCCCTACTCCATCATTTCCAGAAGGAATTCAGCATGGAAAAAGCAATACAATTGGAAGGATATACCACAAAATGATATTACACAAAAATATTTACAAAGCTCATTTCGGTGATCTCTGAAGAATAAGCACATTGATTCTAGGTGACAAAAGCTGTCACCAGTAAAAATTACAGGCTTATTTACAAAGCAAGAGTCTGTTGTCCTCTTTCCAACATAATTTGTAAACTTAAATCCAAATATGGTTACAATAAAATGTTAGTAAGACAGTACAAGGACTACTAATGTAATTTTAAAAAGAGAAAAGCAGCATTTGCCAAATCTCTCAAAAGTTGGGACAGGAGTCTGACGACTCTGCTAGCAGATCAAGGTTCTTTTGGTAAAGATCTCCTAGGCTGAAGTCTTCAAGACGTGACTATGAAATATTAAGAATCAGTTAACTAACAAATACTTAATGAGTGCCTTCCACATATCCAGATACTATAGGCCCTGAAGCTAAAGCAAACAAGACAAACAAAATACCTGCTCACATGGAGCTCTAACAGTCTAGTGCTGGGAAAAAGTAACAATTTAAGAAGAAAAAATAATGGTTGGTGCTAAGTGCTCTGCTGAGAATTACAAGAACATAATTTAATAGAGACTGGACGTGGTGGCTCACACCTAATCCTAGCACTTTGGGAGGCTGAGGTAGGCGGACTACCTGAGGTCAGGAGTTTGAGACCAACCTGCGTAACATGTTGAAACCCCATCTCTGCTAATAGAGGCCGGGTGTGGTGGTGGGCACCTGAATCCCAGCTACTCAGGAGGCTGAGGCAGGGAGAATCACTTGAACCCTGGAAGCGGAAGCTGCAGTGAGCTGAGATCGTGCCATTGCACTCCAGCCTGGGGACAGAGCAACAGACTCTGTCTCAAATAATAATATTAACAATAATTTAATAGATAGTGTGATAATGTAACAGAGCACCTAGATAGATACTCTAGACTCCCTGCCTGATCAGGAAGTGCCTCTCTGAGTGGGTGATGTTTGAACTGGGTACTTAAGAAAGAGCCAGACAATCAGAAGGACAGGACTGAAAGGAAAAGGAACAGCTACTGCAAAGGGCAAAGAGAGGATAAGTGTGGCCTACCGAGGAACAGAATGAAGGCTGGAGTGGGTGGGATAGCATAACTACAGGGGACTAAACAGTAGAAGACCTGGTGGCTGCCAGCCATGGTAAGTAATCCGAATTTCATTCTAGGTGCCAGGGAAAAAGCAATTGGAGAGTTTAAGCAGGAATGTGGCCTGAGTTCTTTTAAAAAGATCTCTGGCTGCTGAGTGAGGGACAAGGTGGAAACTCTGAGCCCTGTTAGAAGCTTATGGCAATGGTTGAGGCAAATAAGGATTATGGTGTATACTCCAATGGAGGCAGAACGAAGAAAAATGCAAACAAAGATTCAGGTAGTGTTCTGGAGGTACTGACAACAGGGCTGAAGAAAGTAAATGAATAAATCAGAATAGTAGTAAGCCTCTGTGAAAGTGGTTAGTTGGTGGTTTAATTTATGGAGACAGGAAAGCCTGGAGAAAAAGCAGTTTTGGAGAATAATTCAGTAGCTGGATCAGGTCTGGGTTACTGGCAGAAATGGTTCTCAAAGCCCAAATGGAAAAGCTGCTTATCTGTAGCTCCAAGTAACCAGTGTTCTTTAAAAGAGCAAACTTTGTAAGACTAACAGATGCAATTTGATAATGATATATAAACAAAAGAGTTTCTAAATTGTGAGTCTCTTTAAACTGATAATGGATTATTCCTTTAGAGATGAGATACTTAACACTGATAATTACAATGCAAAATATAAATTTCAGACTGCCTGAATATGAATGACAGCTCCCCCGCTTAGCAATGAAACAGTATTGGGTAAATCACTTAATCTCTCAGTGCCTCAACTTCCTCATCAACAAAATAAAGATAACAACAGTCACTACCACAGTAACTACCCCTAGTGTACTGTGAAGATTAAATTAACTAGAACACATAAAGCAATCAAAACAGTATCTGGCACACAGGAAGTGCTCAACAAATGCAAGCTGGCATTATCATTACTGAGACAGAGTTTTCTCTTGTTGCCCACACTGGAGTGCAGTGGTGTGATCTTGGCTCACTGCAACCTCCACCTCCTGGGTTCAAGTGATTGTCCTGCCTCAGCCTCCTGAGTAGTTGGAATTACATGCGTGCACCACCACGCCCAGCTAATTTTTTGCATTTTTAGTAGAGATAAGGTTTCATCATGTTGGCCAGGCTGGTCTCGAATTCCTGACCTCAGGTGATCCACCCACCTCAGCCTCCCGAAGTGCAGGGATTATAGGTATGAGCCACCGCTCCCAGCCACAAGCTGGTAGTATTACGTGCAGTCTCCTGGCACTGTACCCATAAGTGTCTTAACATGTCAGTTTCCTAGTTAGATGCTTGGGAATAGATGGCATTAAAGATTCAGAATAAGTTGGGGAAGCATATGAAAGACCCTCCTCAAAAGACATGGAGGCTCAATGTTACAGATTGCTAGGCACATGCTCTTTAAGATTAAGCTATCTGCTGGGCACAGTGGCTCATGCCTGTAATCCCAGCACTTTGGGAGGCAAAGGCAGGCAGATCATGAGGTCAAGAGATTGAGACCATCCTGGGCAATATGGTGAAAGCCCGTCTCTACTACAAATACAAAAATTAGCAGGGCATGGTGCCGCATGCCTGTAGTCCCAGGTACTCAGGAGGCTGAGGCAAGCAAATTGCTTGAACCCGGGAGGTGGAAGTTATAGTGAGCCAAGATCACGCCACTGCACTCCAGCCTGGCGAAAGAGTGTGACTACATTTCAAAGGAAAAGAAAAAAAGAACAAGCTATCTGTATGCCAGTTATTCCTAAATCTGTATCTCAGCCTGGATCTGACCCTGAGGCTTCGTACTTAGCTGCCTACTGGGTACTCGCCTTGGTAATCTAATAGGTACATCATTGAAATAAAAAGGGAAAGCAATCAGTATTCTCTTCATCTTCAGTGAATAAATGATCAAGGCCATTTTCTTTTCTTTTCTTTCCTTTTTTTTTTTTTTTTTTTTTTAAAGACAAAGTCTCACTCTGTAGCGTACGCTGGAGTGCAGTGGCACAATCTTGGCTCGCTGCAAGTTCCGCCTAGGGGTTCAAGCGATTCTCCCATCTCAGCCGTCCGAGTAGCTGGGACACAAGTGCCTGCCCTCATGCCTGGCTAATTTTTGTCTTTGTAGTAGAGACAGGTTTTCGCAATACTGGCCAGGCTGGTCTTGAACTCCTGGCCTCAGGTGACCTGCCCACCTTGGCCTCCCAAAGTGCTGGGATTATAGGTATGAGCCACAGCACCTGACCTCAAGTGACATTTTCAACTGCAGAATCACTTGGCTCTCTTCCATAAGTCACAAAATCCATGCTCAATGTTACAGAATGCTACAAAAACTATGTTAAATGATAGACATTCTCTCAGTTTTCAGCTTCACACTGACAAAGTAGCCAGACTGGTCAATTACATTAATATCTCAGACATTGTAACTTCTCATTTCAGCATTAGTATTTCCTAATCATGATTCAACTGAATATATTACTTACTGTAAGTCACTTCAAACTGTTTCTGAAGGTTTACAAGGAAAAGGAAATAAATCAAATATTAGATGCCATTAGGTGATTCCTGGGGTCCTATGCCTGAAGCATCCTGGGCTGCACATTCCTCAGCACCGTGACTCCCAGCTGTCTTAACTTGGGCCATGACTCCAAATGCCACCAATGGAGTGACTAGGCACCCCCTAAGGACCAGGAGAGTTCCTGCAAAATTCTAATTGCAGAGCCTTCCACTCTCAAAAGTGTCTAGATTGGATGAGAAATTATATGTCTACCTACATACTCTGTAGCAGCTAACATGCATACATATAGGCATTTATTCTGCTAACATCCACCTAATACTAATTAAGAACCAGGGATGAGGAGGATCCAAGATGGCTGAATAGGAACAGCTCCGGAGTGCAGTTCGCAGCCAGAACAGCACAGAGGGTGAGTGCTCGCTGCATTCCCAAACAAGTTTTCACTGCCTACAGACCAGGAGATTCCCGGGTGGAAAAGCGCCACGAGTTTTCAGCATGGCGGTTTCAGCCGGTCCCAGGTCGGTGCGCAGAAACTCACACAAGTTTGGGCGGCTGTTTTGAGCTCCTGGGAGACAGGAGCCGCCCATTCAACTGAAAGGGAGGGGACACAGACAGGGAGCCAGACGATCTGGCTAGGCGGTACCACCTCAACAAAACAAGCAAACTGAAATGCTCTGGATTGAGAGCTTCACAGCAAGCGCAGCTGGACCCAGGACGGTCCAGCTCAGTGTGGGAAAGGGCACCAACACTACCCAGGCAGTCCACCACTACCAAGGCAGTCCGCCACTACCAAGGCAGTTCACACAGCGCAGGGCAGAGCCTGCAGCAGCTCAGCAACACCTCTACTGGCCAACTGTTACTAGACTACTCCGTGAGGGGCAGGACATCTATGAAAAAAGGCAGCAGCATGACAGGAACTTATAAATAAAAACCACTTTCCTAGGACACAGCACCTGGGAAAAGAGGCGGTTATGAGTTCCGCTGCAGCAGATTTAAAAGAACCTGCCCAGTAGCTCTGCATAGAACAACTGAGGTCCCAGCACAGCACTTGAGCTCCTATAAGGGACAGACTGTCTCAAGCAACTCTGTGATCCCCATATACCCAAAGAGACACTTCATAAAGGAGAGCTCAGGCTGACATCTGTCAGATACCCTTCTGGGATGAAGATAACAGAAGAAAAAACTGGCGGCAACCCTTGCTGTTCTGCAGCCCCTGCGGGTGATCCCCAGGTGAGTGGGGTCTGGAGTGGACCTCCAGCAGTCCTGCAGCAGAAGGGCCTGACTGTTAGAAAGAAAACTAAGAAGCAGAAAACAATAGCTTTGACATCAACAACAAGGATGTTCACTCAGAGACTCAATCCAAAAGTCACCAACTACAAAGACCACAGGTAGATAAAGCCACTAAGATGGAAGAAACCAGTGCAAAAAGGATGAAAACACCAAAAACCAGAATGCCTCTCCTCCTCCAAGGGATCACAACTCCTCACCAGCTAGGGATCAAAGATGGATGGAGAATGAGTCTGACGAATTGATAGGAACAGGCTTCAGAAGGTAGGTAATAACAAACTTCTCAGAGCTAAAAGAACATGTGCCAAACCAATGCAAAGAAACTAAGAACCTAGAAAAAAGTTTAGATGAGATGCTAACTAGAATAAATAAACGACTTGATAGAGCTGAAAAGGACAGCATGAGAACTTCACGAAGCATACACAAGTTTCAATAGCTGAATTGATCAAGCAGATGAAAGGATATCAGAGATTGAAAATCAACTCAATGACATAAAATGGGAAGGCAAGATTAGAGAAAAAAAGAGTGAAGAGAAATGAACAAAACCTCCAAGAAATATGGGATTGTGTTAAAAGACCTAATCTACGTTTGATAGGTATACCTGAATGTGATGGAGAGAATGAATCCAAGCTGGAAAACACTCTTCAGGATATTATCCAGGAGAATTTCCCCAACCCTAGCAAGACAGGCCAACATTCAAGTTCAGGAAATACAGAGAACACCACAAAGATATTCCTCAAGAAGAGCAACCCCAAGGCACATAATCGTCAGATTTGCCAGGGTTGAAATGAAGGAAAAAATGCTAAGGGCAGCAAGAGAGAAAGGTCGAGTTACCCACAAAGGGAAGCTCATCAGGCTCACAGTGGATCTCTCTGCAAAAACCTTACAAGCCCGAATAGAGTGGGGGACAATATTCAACATCCTTAAAGAAAAGAACTTTCAACCTAGAATTTCATATCCAGCCAAACTAAGCTTCACAAGTGAAGGAGAAAGAAAATCCTTCATGGACAAGCAATTGCTGAGAGATTTTGTCACCCCCAGGCCCGCCTTATAAGAGCTCCTCAAACAAGCACTAAACAGGGAAAGAAACAACCAGTACCAGCCACACCAAAAAATGCACCAAATGGTAAAGATCATCAACGCAATGAAGAAAATATGTCAACTAATGGGCAAAACATTCAGCTAGCATCAAAATGGCAGGATCAAATTAACCCACAATAATATTAACCTTAAATGAAAATGGACTAAATACCCCAATCAAAAGACACAGACTGGCAAATTGGATAAAAAGTCAAAACCCATTGGTGTGCTGTATTCAGGAAACCCATCTCACATGCAAGGACACACATAAGCTAAAAATAAAGGGATGGAGGAAGATTTATCAAGCAAATGGAGAGCAAAAAAAAGCAGGAGTTGCAATCCTAGTCTCTGATAAAATGGACTTTAAACCAACAAATATGAAAAGAGACAAAGAAGAGCATTACATAATGGTAAAAGGACCAATGCATCAAGAAGAACTAACGATCCTAAATATATATGCACCCAATACAGGAGCACCCAGGTACATAAAGCAAGTTCTTAACAACCTACAAAGAGACTTAGACTCCAACACAATAATAGTGGGAGGCTTTAACACTCCACTATCAATATTAGACAGAAAAACAAGACAGAAAATTAACAAGGATATCCAGGACTTGAACTCAGATCTGGACCAAGTGGACCTAACAGATGTCAACAGAAATCTATACCCCAAATCCACAGAATATACATTCTTCTCAGCACTGCATGGCATCTACTCTAAAATTGACCACATAATGGGAAGTAAATCACTCCTCAGCAAATGCAAAAGAATGGAAATCATAACAAACAGTCTCTCAGACCACAGTGCAATCAAATTAGAACTCAGAATTAAGAAACTAACTCAGAACCACTCAACTTCATGGAAACTGAAAAACTGGATCCTGAATTTCGACTGGATAAACAATGAAATGAAGGCAGAAATAAAGATGTTCTTTGAAACCAACGAGAACAAAGACACAATGTACCAGAATCTCTGGGACACATTTAAAGCGGTGTCAAGAGGGAACTTTATAGCAATAAATGCTCACCAGAGAAGCAAGGAAAGATCTAAAATAGACACCCTATCATCAAAATTGAAAGAGTTAGAGCAGCAAGATCAAAAAAACTCAAAAGCTAGCAGCAGACAAGAAATAACTAAGATCAGAGCAGAACTGAAGGAGAGAGAGACACAAAAAAAAATCCTTCAAAAAAAAAATCAATAAATCCAGTAGCTGGTTTTTTGAAAAGATCAACAAAATAGACAGTCTGCTATCCAGACTAATAAAAAAGAAAAGGGAGAAGAATCAAATAGATGCAATAAAAAACAATAAAGGGGATAACACCACTGACTCCACAGAAATACAAACTAAAATCAGAATTACTACAAACAACTCTATGCACATAAACCAGTAAACCTGGAAGAAATGGATAAATTCCTGGACACTTGCACCCTCCCAAGCCTAAACCAGGAAGAAGCTGATACCTAGAACAAACCAATAACAAGGGTTGAAGTTGAGGCAGCAATTAATAGCCTCCCAACCAAAAAAAAATCCAGGTCCAGATGGGTTCACAGCTGAATTTTACCAGACATACAAAAAGCAGCTGGTACGATTCCTTCTGAAACTATTCCAAACAATACGAATACAGGGAATCCTTCCCAAATCATTTTATGAGACCAACATCATCCTGATACCAAAACCTGGCAGAGACTCAACAAAAAAAGAAAACTTCAGGCCAATATCCATGACGAACATAGATGCAAAAATCTTCAATAAAATACTGGCAAACCGATTGCAACAGCACATCAAAAAGCTTACCCATCATGATCAAGTAGGCTTCATTACGGGGATGCAAAGCTGGTTCAACATACCCAAGTCTATAAACGTAATCCACTACATAAACAGAACCAAAGACAAAAACCACATGATTATCTCAACAGCAGAGAAGGCCTTTGACAAAATTAAAAAACGCTTTATGCTAAAAACTCTCAATAAACTAGGTATCAAAGGAACTTATCTCAAAAACAATAAAAGCCATTGACGACAAACCTACAGTCACTATCATACTGAATGGGCAAAAACTGGAAGTATTCCCTTTGAAATCCAGCACTAGACAAGGATGTCTCTCTCACCACTCCTATTCAATACAGTATTGGAAGTTCTAGCCAGGCCAATTAGGCAAGAAAATAAATAAAGGTATTCACTTAGGAAAAGAGGAAGTCAAATTATCTCTATTTGCAGATGACAAGATTGTATATTTAGAAGACCCCATCATCTCAGCCCAAAAATCTCCTTAAACTGATAAGCAACTTCAACAAAGTCTCAGGATACAAAATCAATGTGCAGAAATCACAAGCATTTCTATACACCAATAACAGACTGACAGCCAAATCATGAGAAAACTCCCACTCACAATTGCTACAAATAGAATAAAATACCTAGGAATACAACTAACAAAGGATGTAAAGGACCTCTTCAAAGAGAACTACAAACCACTGCTCAATGAAATAAGAGAGGACACAAACAAATGGAGAAATATTCCATGCCCATGGTTAGGAAGAATAAATATTGTGAAAATGGCCATACTGTCCAAAGTAATTTACAGATTCAATGCTATCCCCATCAAGCTACCAATGACCTTCTTCATAGAACTGGAAAAAAACACCTTAAACTTCATATGGAACCAAAAGAGAGCCTGCAGAGTCAAAACAATCCTAGGCAAAAAGAACAAAGCCAGAGGCATCATGCTACCTGATTACTACAAAGTGACAGTAATCAAAAGAGCATGGTACAGGTACCAAAACAGGATACAGGCCAATGGAACAGAACGGAGGCAATGTCACACATCTACAACCATCTGATCTTTCTTCTTTGACAAACCTCACAAAAACAAGCAACGGGGAAAGGATTCCCTGTTTAATAAATGGTGCTGGGAAAACTGGCTAGCCATGTGCAGAAAGCAGAAACTGGACCCCTTCCTGACACGGTACACTAAAATTAACTCCAGATCGATTAAAGACTTAAACACAAGACCTAACACTATAAAAACCCTAGAAGAAAACCTAGGCAAAACCATTCAGGACACAGGCGTAGGCAAGGACGTCATGACTAAAACACCAAAAGCATTGGCAACAAAAGCCAAAATAGACAAATGGGATCGAATTAAACTCCAGAGCTTCTGCACAGCAAACGAACAATCATTAGAGCGAACCGGCAACCAACAGAATGGGAAAAATTTTTGCAATCTACCCATCTGACAAAGCACTAAAACAGAATCTACAAAGCACTAAAACAGATTTACAAGAAAAAAAAAACAAACAAAGCCATTCAAAAGTGGGTGAAGGATATGAACAGACACTTTTCAAAAGAAGACATATATGAGGCCAACAAACATATGAAAAAATGTTCATCATCACTGATTATTAGAGAAAGGCAAATCAAAACCACATTGAGATACCACCTCAAGCCAGTTAGAATAGCAATCATTAAAAAATCTGGAGACAACAGATGCTGGAGAGGATGTGGAGAAGTAGGAATACTTTTACACTGCTGGTGGGAGTGTAAACTAGTTCAACCATTGTGGAAGACAGTGTGGTGATTTCTCAAAGGCCCAGAAATAGAAATTCCATTTGACCCAGCAATCCCGTTACTGGGTATATACCCAAAGGATTATAAATCATTGTATTATAAAGACACATGCATACATATGTTCATAAAGGCACTGTTTACAATAGCAAAGACCTGGAACCAACCCAAATGCCCACCGACAATAGACTGGACAAGGAAAATGTGGCACAAATACACCATGGAATACTATGCAGCCATAAAAAATGATGAGTTCGCGTCCTTTGTAGGGACATGGATGAACCTGGAAACCATCATTCTCAGCTAACTGACACAAGAACAGAAAATCAAACACAGCATGTTCTCACTTATAGGCGGGTGTTGAACAATGAGAACACATGGACACGGGGAGGGAGCATCACACACTGGGGTCTGTTGATAGGGGCCAAGGGAGGGACAGCGGAGGGGAATGGGGAGGTAGGGGAGGGATAACATGGGGAGAAATGCCAGATGTAGGTGATGGGGGGATGGAGGCAGCAAACCACATTGCCATGTGTATACCTACGCAACAATCCTGCATGATCTGCACACGTACCCCAGAACCTAAAGTACAATTAAAAAAAAAAAGAGCCAGGTCCCATGTTGAGCTTCAGTGCAATGCAGGACTCTAGCACAAAGTTGACAGGTTTTAAAGAGCCATGAAAACTTTGTGTTACATACCACATCTAAGAAGACGTGACAACAGCCAAAAAATAGTACAGTTCCTTCGACAGACAATAAACCGATAATTAAGTACATTAGATAGGTGTTATAAACCATGTATAACCAACAAGTATTTGGAAGTGTCTGAAATTTTCCAGTGCCTTGCTAACATGGATGTGAACTGGGAACAGGTGATAGTGACAGATGTTTATTTTTATAGGCAGGTAGAATAATAACAGGAATAGATACACGATTACAACTATCTTTCCTTTCTCTGATTTAACATATTCTCCTTTGACTTTCAAAACAAAACATAATTTGTATATTTTAGGCTGAAATAAACAATTGAATGTACTTAACATCCATATCAAATAACTAAGTAAAGACTTCAAGAAGGCAGCCAGGTATGTAACCTGTGAGCTTTAGGTTCAAGGCTAGATCCCATCAACATAAGAAGAATCAGGAAATCTGAAATGGTTCAGTTGTGATTTCTTTTGAATTACAAACATCATTCAGATTACAGTTAGGCAAACTGCCAGTGAATTATCAAGGAGATTTCAAATAAATGCATACACTTTGCTTAGGAGCAGTAACAAAGCAAAGGCCTCTGATAAATTTAACGCCAGGAATTTTCAAAGCTTAGTCTTATGGCTAGAAGGAACTTAAGAAGTAGAGCAATTTTAGGCACTCCAACACTCTGTCCTCATGAGAATTCTGACAACTTGGATGAAGGAGTCTGTAGCAATTTAAAGTTCTACTAGATACAATGTTTAAAACTGTTGGTTGGTAAAACCCTGAAAAAGATGATCTGTAAGGGCTCTTTACAGATGATACTAAGACCCAGAGAATTCACATAGTAGTAGTGGGAAAAGCATGACTTTCAAAGTCAATCATTTGACTAAATTCTTCCCAGACCTCTTCTTCAATGTCTGTTCCTAAGAACATAAATTTTTTCTATTTCTTCACCTATAAAAATGAAGGGAACACTTACCTTTCAAGGATGTTATGAAGATTAAATCAATTCATGTTTATGAAAATACCTGTCACATAATAAATACTCAATCCATCTTGATTGCCTTTCTTCCAAGGGATGAATAACTCAAAAGTCACATAGTGAGGACTAGAATCAAGAGCTGGGATCCCCTTCACCACTTAACAGAATTCAACTATTTCTTAAATGGTCTCTATACCTGTTGAATCATATCATAAAATAGAGCTTTTTAACACCTGAGTTGGGAGGGGTACTTATTAAAGTAAATGTGGAACACCACAGGGCTGCAAAGGAGTCAGGAAGTTTAATCAAAGAAATGTTACATTGGCTACCTTTCTAAAAATGCCATCTGCTTAGTTTGTACCTGAAGGCTTGACCTTCTGGAAACAATGCAAAAAATGAAGTTGGTTATTTTTAATGGATATTTCACAACTAGTATTTCAAGACTCTTTGCAACAAATAGGTATCAAGTGTCTAACATGTGCGGGGAGGGCCCTGGTATGACAAAAGTATGAATCCAACTTTGGCCCTGTTTCCTCTTGTAGAAAAGAGAGACAGACCTCGAGGAGTAATAAAAACCAACCAACCAACCAATAATTGCATAGTAGGTGTGTTGGAACTTACAAAGTTCAAGGCCAGCCTGACATGGTGGGTTACTTAATGCTACTCTACTTAGGGATGAAATGCCCACTGCATCAGGAGTCGGTCGACATTGCAGAAACTATTCAAATTGTGTTAACCGAATTCTAGCATTGTTTCTGAGAGGAGCTAGCTTTGTGAACTTGTCAAGTTACTTGACATCTTTAGGTTATGTTTCTCAATTGTAAAATAAATGAGTTCAAAGGATGATCCCTATCTAAACCTCCTTCCCATTCTAATATTCCAAATTACATGATACTGATGATGACCACAAGAAATACAGCAACTTACGTTTACCGCGCATCTATTATATGTGAAGCACTGTGCTAAAGTGCATTACTGTACTATCTTCACAACTTTCTGAAATGGACATTATTGTTACCTTTATTTATAGATGAGGAAAACGAAGCTAAACAGTATCAGAAAACTGGAGTCGTGATTTGAATGGAAGCAGTCTGAAGCAGTAATCCCCGCTTCTGACCCCAGTCTGAAGGTTAACCCTGAATTGAAGCAGTTCAGGAATTATCCTTAACCATCACACAAAGCTGCCTCTCTTCACAAAAGCTGTCTTATCCATTCTCAAGAAGCAAGGAAAAGAAAAAATGAAGCTTGGGAAAGGGTCCTTCCTGGCTGGCAAGCAGATCTGAGTTAAGGTCAGAGTTGTCTGTTTCACGTGTTAAAAAGTCTCTCGCGCCACTTTCCCCGAGACGCTCGCGCGCTAACACGGCCGTGCACATCCCTGCCAGGCGGACACCGCGACCGCCAGAAGCCGCCAGGGCTGAGGCGCGCGGAAGGGCTCCGGGAGAGGCCCTGTAGGAGGGCGGGCACGAGTGGGTACCTGGGCTGCTGCCTGCTCCAGTCGGCTGGTTCTCCCACCACTCGTCTCCGAGATCGTCTGCCATCTCAGCTCAGGACTCGACGTGGGCGGATCACAGGGGAAGGCGTCTGGCTGAGGAGAATCAAGCTCTCTTCAAAGCCAGGCGGCTGGCGTCTCTGCACGCGGAGCCTCCCCTAGACCGGTCCCGCGGTCGCCTCCGCCCCGCGGCGATGACGTCAAGCCTCCGCCCCGCCTCTCCGGAAGCCCCTGCGAGACTCGTTACAGTTTCCACACAGGCGCCGACAGGCAGAAGCAGTTTGGAAATGCAAAATAAATTTCCCCAAAGCTAAAAGACAAAAAAAGAAATAAGCCAAAAGGGATTGTCGTCGTTTTTGATAATATATTTCAAAAAATTTTGTTTAGGTGTTACGTTTTCCGATAAGGTTGTGTCGAAAGTGTGAAACACGATGCCAAGACGATTTTTTTCTGCTCAGTTTGAGTTGCGCCGCGGGAGAAGACTTGGACACGTGCGTGTGTTTTCGCTGGTGCGTCAGCGTTTCGGAGATTTTGTGTTTGTACAGTTTGCTCTTAGAAACCGTGCACAAGGATCCATGACCATGAATGTCAGGTCTTTGTGGTAAATGTAGTTCTGCTATTTATGCAATACGAGTAAAGAAAATGTCATTGGTCTGGAAAGGCTCGCCCACAGAGAGACGCAATGGCCCGAAGACTTGAAAGCTGTTTCCCCATACTCCCTCGGTTGTGTATCCCACCCCCTATTTGGGAAACGAACTAATAAGGGGAGTCCATTGCTTCGTTACGATGGGTAAGAGACCCCAGTGCCTCTTGTCCCATTCCCAACGTGAAGTGGCAGAGAGGGACTAGAAAAACCCTCTGGGCGCCAAGTGCTGGGGCTAGCTGTGGAGTAATTGTGGACGGTAGTTTTCAGGACGGCCGTCATACACGGAGATAAAAATTATACAAAATGTATTAACAGCACGCAATGTTCCTGGTACCATGCATGGAATAGTAAGATGAGTCTATTCAGGTGTCACCCTATAGTAGTGAAAATGCAACTTGTGAGAATAAAGGGCTAGACTTCCAATAGGATGCATCTTCGGAAATGACAAGCCGGGGAAACTTAATCTGATGAGCATAGAATTAGCCATATATGGAAAATTACGCCATGTAAATCCAACTTAAGATAGTTTATAAATGCATTACTGCCTAGACTTTTATCAGCACACTCTAAATGTCCCCAAAGGTAGCACATTATGTATAAATGTGGCAAATGTGAAATAATCTATAAAGATTAAAAGTAATGTGGCTTTTGTGAAGAAACATAGATGACAGGAGATTTTCGTGATTAATAGATTATTGAAAAAGAAAGATAAGAAATGCCAGCGTGGAAGAGGAAGTGCTATGGCTAATAAATATGCAAAGATGTTCAGTCTCATTATTAATCTGGGGAAAAAAAAAAACCAAAAACCGCAGTGAGACAGTTTTTCAGGCAATAAATCACAAAATTAAGAAGTATGGGCCGGGCACAGAGGCTCATGCCTGTAATCCCAGCACTTTGGGAGGCCGAGGTGCGTGGAACACCTGAGTTCAGGAGTTCCAGACCAGCCTGGCCAACATGGTGAAAGCCGTCTCTACTAAAAATACCAAAATTAGCCAGGCGTGGTAGCAGGCGCCTATAATCCCAGCTACTTAGGAGGCTGAGGCAGGAGAATCGCTTGAACCCAGGAGGTAGAGATTGTAGTGAGCCGAGCTGGTGCCATTGCACTCCAGCCTTAGGTGACAAGAGCGAAACTAAAAAAAAAAAAAAAAAAAAAAAAAAAAAAAGGCGATAATTAAAATTACGTCTGGCATAGTTTAAATTATGCAGAGTCTGTGCATCAATGGGAATTGATTCCTGTTTTGTACCACGAACTGTGAATGGTCTTACATATATTCCACCTAGCCTCAACCTCCCAAGTAGCTGGGACTACAGGCACATGCCATCATGCTTGGTTATTATATTGTTGTTGATTTTGTTTTTTGTAGAGACGGTGTCTCACTTTGCTGCCCAAGCTGGTCTTGGAACACCTGTCTTCAAGCAACCCTCCCACTCCAGCCTCCCAAAGTGTTGGTATTACAGGAGTGAGTCACCGTGTCTGGCCATTTTTAAAAAATACACATTTTTAAAGCATTGTAAGAAACAGAACAAACCAACAACAACAACGAAAAGGTAAAGAAAAATATGCAGCAGAGACTGCTTGTAGCCCTCATATATTTACTATTTATTATTTATTCTCTCATATATTCGCTCTAACTTTACAGAACAAAAGTTTACTGACCCCAGATTATACTGAATAGCCAACCTAAGTTGTCGCAACCATTTCTGTTCTGTTTGTTCTATTGTTAGTGAATTAGTTATTGGTGAATTGGCATCCTACTTTATAAATCAGTGTATTGTAAAACTGTACTCTCCAGTATCTGACCATATTGTCTAACACAGGGAAGCTCAGGCTGAAATAGCTATTAGGTCTTTTTCTGCTCCCTCTTACTGTTCAGTATTTGAATGAGTATTATTCGAGTTTAGAGGAGGAAGCATTGATTTCTCAATGGGATGAAATGGGAAGCCTTCATAAAAGAGGTAGCACTTGAAAATGGATGTCTGTGGGCATACATGGATGGGGTAAATACTAGTTCCTTGGAAGAAAGATTGGAATGTTCACTTTGCTGGGCCTTTCTTTGTGATCCTGTAAAATAAAGGGGAGAAATTACTTAAGTCCTGCGGTCCCTTCCAACTCCATGCCTTAATCTTGAATCTCAGACCACGAATTCTGGAGTTTTGTTGTTATAGGCCAAGGACATGATGAAAGTATTGTTTTAGGAAAGCTAAATTGGTATTACTGTGCAGGATGGATAATGGATTTGAGCAGAGCTTCCCACCTGGCATGGAGGGGCCAAAGACTAACCCCCCCAACAGTCTTTGGAGGAAGCAGTGACCTTGGGCCAGTTGCTTCAGTTTGAGGGTAACATCATCAATTCACTCTAGTGTTGTACAAATATCACCATTTTCTATGGATGCCATGATGTAAAGGTTGGCAAGAACTGAATTAGAGGGCGATAAAGTTTGAAGGCTGTTTTGTGAATGCTTAACACACAATGAAAAGGCCTTAATCAAGGCAGAGGCTCTTAGGCAATAAGCCCAGTCTGTAAGTGCACTTCAGGAACCATCATGACGTATTCAAACTTTTGTATCATGTAGACAATAATGGTAGTAATGACACCAACAACAGCATATTCTAGATCTCTCTCGAAGCTCTTATACTTTAATTCATCTAATTATAACTTCGTGAGTTACTGTGCTGGGACTAGGGTGAGGCGAGCAGAGGCCTAGGACGCCAGATTTAAGGAAGCGATCACTCTCAGGCTGACATTGACACTAACCTGAGAACCCTTGTCTCACTTGAGTCCTGACGCTGGTCCCTTTACTGAAGGCCACAGCTCTAGTTCAGCAGCTCTCCTCCATTCTTTCTTCTGAGTCTAGTAACTATTTATTGCCTTTGCCTCTTCAGACTTAGGGGTGGTGACTGCTCCCTACCATTACTAGTCCTGGGGTTCTACACCATGTTTCATTTACCTAATCTCACCTCACGTTCAGAAATACTCCCCTTACTAAATTATTTTTAGTTTTCCAGCTTAAATGGGTTGTCTTTTGTATGATAGGATACCAACTGATAAAATCACTGCCTACTTAGGATTCCCCTCAAAGCAGAGCCTATGACAAAGGCATGGATGCAAATTGTTTGGGAGGTGATCTCAGAATACAAGAATAAAGGCAGAGAGAATAAGACAAAGAAGGAAGGATTGATGTTAAACTGGGTTCGATATAAACAATAACTGGCTCTTTATCCTGTTGGAAACCCTCTGAAAAAAATAGGATGTACCCCAGAATTAGCCTCACCAAGTAATACAGAAGTTAAGAAGAAATTACTTAGGCAGATAGTAAGGTTATAGGAGTCCTCAGTAAGGCTTTAATTTTTAATGAAAAGCAGCCCCAAATCATTTCCTAACAAAGAGCAGCCTGCAAGCTGGGAGCTGCACAAATGAATGCTGGTAGGACCTAAGGACTAGACATGTTCAAATGGCGCCTCTATCTTCCCTTCTCTGCCAGCCACATGTACTGCAAGGAGCAGAGAAGATGGGACCGATCAACTGGAAAGTCCATTTGCATAGTAAGATTAGAGTGGAGTGATCAACCTTCCCCGTGTGCTATGTAAACATCATACAGGACCTGGTTGAACCAATCTATGAGCCCTGTGTAGATAAGACACTGCCTCCTCAAGCTGGAGTAGAAAATCAGTGCATTTGCCACCAGCCTGTCTTTTCTATTCGGAGACCCCTTTCTCTATATAAAGAAGAGGCTGGAAGTGGTGGCTCCTGCCTGTAATCCCAGCACTCTGGGAGGCTGAGGAGGGTGGATCACCTGAGGTCAGGAGTTCGACACCAGCCTGGCCAGCATGATGAAACCCCGTCTCTACTAAAATTAAAAAATTAGCCGAGTGTGGTGGCATGTGCCTGTAGTCCCAGCTACTGGGGAAGCTGAGGCAGGAGAATCGCTTGAACTCGGGAGGTGGAGGTTGCAGTGAGCCAACATCACGCGTTGTACTCCAGCCTGGGGTGGCAGAGTGAGACTCCGTCTCAAAAAAAAAAAAAAAAATAAGAGAGAGAGAGAGAGAGACCTCTTTTCTTGTCATCTGCCTATTAAACCTCTGCTCCTAAACTCCTCGTGTGTGCCCAGGTCCTAAATTTTTCTGGCATACAATGATGAACCCCAGGGTATATACCTCAGCATCTTCAAAAGGACAGAAGTCTAGGACCATTGGGGAATTTTTAGACTGTGTGATCTGCTTATGTTTTTTTAGCTGGACGATGTGTAGTAATAGCACAAACAGAAAGATTGGGTAGGAGGCTCTTGCAGTCGTCAAAGTGAGATAGCAGTGTCTTGGATTTTGATAGTAGAAGTGGAGATGAAGAGAAGTGGGACTGGGTGAGATTACTTAGGGAGACAGTGTAGAGAACAGAAAGAGTTCCTGGGCCTCCACTCTTTAGGTGTCAGGTATAGGAGGAGAGGCCAAAAAGCCCAGGAGACAATAGCCAGAGGGAAGAGTAGAGCCAGGCAAATGTGATCCCTTCGAATCAAGAAACAAGAGTAGTCTCAAGACAAGGGTTCACTGCTGAGAGTCAAGGAAAGGGGGATAATTACAAGAGTCAGGTCCTGGCAAAGGGGAAACAGATGGAGATTCAGAGCCACATGGAGGAGATGCCACCTGATAGAAGCAGGGTCACCTCATTGTCAGAAGCTTCCTGAGATGACGGGACGATGAGGCCATTTCTATCTTGTGACTTCTATTTTCTCAATGAATTTTGAAACCCAATAATTTAGGACAGGGGTTCCCAATTCTGGTTGCTTGGTGGAATTTCCTGGAAAGATTTGTGTGTGTGTGTGTGTAAAGATTTACATGTATGTATGTAAAGGTTTGGATTTTATTAAAATCCTTCCGGTTTTTTTCATTCTACGCTCTTCTTTCATTATGACTTTGAAGCAATACTATTGATAACCTGCTCCATTTTCCTTTGACCTGTGCCTGAGCTTCTCTGCAGCTGTGAGCGACCATTTCCATCATGGGGATAGCTTCCTTCTCTGAGCACCTCACAAACGTGATGTTTTTGTTGTCTTAGGATCTGCTTTCACCTCTTTTTATTACCTCTTCACCAGTAACTAGGGTTAGATCTCAGCATAGACAGCCTGGAAAGTATAGTACCTACTGCGGGAGAAAATCACTTATTCATGAGAAAAGCTATAGGTTTTCTGTATGTCAGCTGGAACCAACCATTTTGTGAGGTAATGTGAAGCTTAGGCACAATGGTGATCTATGGTAAATGAGATGGAGATGTCAGAACTGTCTTGGCAGATTATTAAGGAAAGAGTCAGAAGGCTCAGAGCACTGGGCTTTTTTAGAATGTATTTGTTTTTTAAGACCAAAGAACCTGTCAACACGCTTTTTTCCCTGGGTGGGCCAAAGGACAATCTTTTCACTAAAGCACCAAGATTGCAGTAGTGATGGAGTACTGATTGGCTGGGAAGCTCAATGGTGACGGCCCTGCGCAGACTAGGAATGACAGTAAGAGATACCCTAGTATCAATAGGTACCATGGAATCTTAAAATATCAAAAGCATTTGGCAGTGCTGAATCACCAGAAGCAAAATGGATGTAATTATAGTCAGGGATCCTTAACATTCAGGATATCTGTGGTGTTCCATAGACTATGATATTCCTAGGGGCAAGGTAGATAGGAAACTAATAAAAGTGTTGATTGAATTATATAATAGCAACAACAATGAACTTGAGCTGGTGAATAGAAGGCAAATGTCAACTGCCAAAATGGAACAGTGTGATCCCTGGACCAGTTTCCAGATACGAGTCCGTTTGGAAACCCAGAGCTCATCAATTAAAGAGAATCTGGATCCCCTTGAAGAAGAGCCCTTGCGATACCACAAATACATGCAGTGTTTACCCATACTTTTTCCACAGGAACCTATGGCCATTTTTTTCAAAGGAACCGTACACTGGAGAAATTGGGAATACCTAGCTCTTTCAAAGGCTATCAGATACAAGGTGAACTACATTGATAACAGGGAATCTAAGATGCACCATAAACCCCTGTTAGAATGGGGCATACAGTGGCTGGGTGATAGGATGCCTGTTCTAATCTGTTTCGTACTAGCTGTCATGGCTCCATAAACTTTTGTTCATTCCCCAGTTGCTGTGTGCATAATTGTGATAGCAGTTAATAGAACCATTACGTTGGTCCTCTGACCAATGAAGTATGAACCACTATGGTAGGAAGGGCCACGTGGAAACCCCTGAAACTGTATCCCTCTCCCTTACTCCTTGGCAAAGGTAATAAATCAGAGGCCATACCTCATTCCAGTGGAATTGCGAAGATTAATGCCAACTTGAAAGACTAATGGCAACTATGGAGTTCATTTAACCAGTATGATCCCTTCAAAGCCAGGCAGACCATGGCAAATAATGGTAGACTACTGTAAACTTAATCAGACGGTTTCCCTAATCATAGAAGCTGTAACAGTTAATGTATCTCTGGTTGAATCAGTCAACACAGCCCCTAGCACTTCATATGTGATTTTGATCTGACAAATATGTTCACTTCAATCTCTGTGAGGTAGGAAGATCAAAAGCAATTTGCATTTACTTGGGCAGATTTAGTTCAGATTAACTCAAGGCTATGGATATTTTTCTGTGAAAATTCTCAGGGCTGTGGATAACTCAAGGCTATAGATATTCTTCTGTGGACATTCTCAGGGCTGGTTAACTTTCCTGCTTTCTGTCATCATATAGTTCAAAAAGACTCTGATTATCTGTTTTTTCGTTTTTTTTTTTTTTTTTCAAAATAGAACATTGATCCATTGTGTTGATGACACAGTATTAATTGGATCTGGAGAGCAGGAATATCTCTGGTGTATTCTGGATGCTCTAGGAAAATATATGCATACCAAAGGGTGAGAGAGAAATTACAAATGTTCAGGGGCCTGCAGCATTATCTTTTTAGAAGTTTGGTGATGTGAGGTATGCCTGGGTATCCCCTTCAATGTAAAGGTAAATTTTTTGTATCTCTCATCTTCCACTAAGAGAAACAGTATTTCGTGCAGATAGCTATGCCACATTTGAAAGTAGTGTTCTAACTCATTTATCAGGTGACTCAAAAAGGCTGCCATTTTTGAGTAGGATCATGATATGGGAGGGCTCAGCGAGGGCTCAGCAGCAAGTCTAGGCCATGGCACATGCCGCCCTGCCACTCAGGCCGTAGTGATGTGGCAGATCCAGAGGTGCTGGGTGATAGATAATGATGGGATCTCCGGCTGGTCCTAAGGGAGAATCATGGTGCATGCTCCAAGGATTTTCTAGTACAGCTTTGCCTTCTTCAGCCAAACCATTTGAAAAGCAGCTGTGAGAAAAAGGTTGAGTCCTAGCAGAAACAGGCACTTGACTGTGGAATATCAAATGGCTATATGACTAGAGCTGCCCTTCAGGAACTGGGTATTGTAAGCTTGGGTGCTCACAGCAGTAATCCACTCAACAATGGAAATGGCATACGTGGGGGCACATCTAAGCAAGTCCACAAGTTGCAAGATACGTGAACAGATGGCTCCGAGTTCCTTGCGTTTTGTGTTCCTCAGCTCACACCTACGTCCTCATGGTATGACCAGCTGATAATATTGGATGAAAATACACAAAACTGGTTAAGCTTAGTATGTTGATAGATCGGAAAATGGATTGCTACTGCATTGCAGTCACTCAGGGAGGAGTCTTAAAGGATAGAGGTGAACAGAATCCTGGTAGGCAGAGTTTCAGTACGTGCATTCATCTCCTTTGAATAGAGAGAGTAGTCTGAGGTCAGCGTAAATGTAGGGCCTTGGCAACAGTGAATGGTGTGGCTGATTGGGTGAAAGGTCTCTAAGAATATTTGAAGTTCAATAATAAAGAGATCTGAGGAAGAGGCATGTGGAGGGACCTCAAGGAGTGGGCACAAAGTGTGTGTATCTTTTTTTTTTTTCTTTTTTTGAGACAGAGTCACTCTGTCATCCAGGCTGGAGTGCAGTGGCGTGATCTCAGCTCACTGCGACTCTGTCTCCTAGGTTGAAGCAATTCTCCTGCTTCAGCCTCCTGAGTAGCTAGAATTACTGGCATGTGCCACCATGCCTGGCTAATTTTTGGATTTTTAGTAGAGTTGGAGTTTCACCATGTTGGCCAGGCTGGTCTTGAACTCCTGACCTCAGGTGATCTGCCCACCTTGGCCTCCCAAAGTGCTGGGATTACAGGAGTGAGCCATGACGCCCGGCCAATGTGTGTAGCTTTGTAGCACATGTGTGTGTCCACCAGAAAGTATCCACCACAAGTGAAGCACTGACCAAGCAGGTAAGCAATGTGGTAGATTGTTTTCCAAAGACGGCCACCAGTATCCCCCATTGTGCCCTCGATTATATTGGGGTCACCATCTGATATGTTGGTCACCGCCTGCGGAAGTCTGACCTGCAGACTCTGACTCAACGACAGATGAATGAATGCACTCTCACACCGTTACAGTGTTTCAAGTGGGCTAGAGATGGCTGTTGGCTGCTTTCAGAGGGCGAAATGCAACCAGTTGACCCAGACCCTCTCTCCATTCACACTTTATTCCCTTAAGATTTTACAACAGAGGATCTAAGTTAACACACTTGTGGATAATTAACATGGTTAAGAGAATGGTGTTACAACTGGTGAAATCTTTAGGTTCTGGGGCCCCAGAGTAAATGCTATTAGCAGGTACTTCCCCTTTGATCTTCCCCAGAGGGACCACCCAGCACAAATTTGCATGAGTAAACAGAGTGGAGACAAATGGGTGTGGGGTAAGGCTTTTAATCAGTCTCTGTCTCTTTCCTTTGCTAATGTTAATGGAAGCTGCCTTCAACCTGCCTTAATAAAACCTTTTGGCCTTCCAAAAGATTTGAGACTATCATCTATAACTTCCCTAAATATTTTTTGTAATGTTTTGCCAACCACCCCAAGTGAATAGCAACACCCCATCTCACATACAATTCTTGCAATCTGACCTTGACAGTTCTCCCATTGAGTGGTGGGGTATGAGTTCCCTTTTCTTGAACCTGAGCAGAACTTTATCATGTCAACCAAGAGAACATGGTAGAAATGACGTTGCATGACTTCTGAGGCTAGATGCATTTCCACCTTGCTCCTTGGGATGCTCACTTGGAACCCAGGCACCCAGGCATCACTCTGTGAGAAAGCTCAAAGTAGCCCATGCAGAGAAACCCTGTGGAAAGAACACGTGTAGGAATTCTGGCTTACCGCTCAGCTGACGTCCGTGCTGACAGACAGCATCCACAGCCAGACCTATAAATAACGATTCCTCCAGGTGATTCCAGTCACCAGCTGTTGATTGATCCCAAGCTGTGGTCCCAGACATCATGGAGCAGAGGCAAGCCGTTCCCACTCTATCCTCTCTGAATACCTGACCTAACAGAATTAGTGTAAGAAAAAAATTGGCTGAAACCCACTTGTTGAACTGCTGTTTCTATCATGGCCACAAGAGGGAGACCTCGTTCCTTGGGGACCTGCAAGCTGCTGAAACCATATTCCTTCATTGGTCCCTTCCTAGATTGGCACTGGATTTTCTTTCCTTCTCCTGACAGGGCCTGGTGAAGTCAGGTGACTGAATTAAAGCTTCCTTTTTTAAATCTTATGTCTTGAGTATGTATGGGCTCTGTAAAGATCCTCTCATTTAGGGGAAGAAAAAGCTGATCGTTAACTTTGCTTTTGTAAGGAGCGAAATTGGCATGCAGGTTGCGTATTTGGGCCCGAGGAAAAGGAAATCCAGTCATTTGGGTTTGTACTTTGAAGTTAATGGGTGAAGGTGGAGCATCTGCATCCAGCAGCCAGGTCTTAAGGTCTCTAGAAGGTAGCATCCACTGAAATAGAGGAGGCACAGAAAGTGGCAGTTTCCAGAGTGGTCTGCAGAAGCTTTTCTGGGAGACGCTGGGACTTGTGATTTTTGGAATACCAAAATGGCGCTGCTTGGACTCCGATGCATTTGGTGAGCAGTGCGGTGAACTTGAAGGTAAGGGAGGCTGCTTAGAAGTCATTTCCAATTGTCTCCTATGGTTTATTCCGACTGACAAATAGTTTACCCATTAGTTTTACTTTTTAAAATCATTTTCTGAAATTGTAAAATATACGTAATATAAAATTTATTAGCTTAACCATTTTTAAGTATATTAAGTACAGTTTAGTTCAGTGGCGTTAAGTACATTCACATTGTACAGCCATCACCACCATTCGTCTTTAGAAATCTTTTCATTTTGCAAAGCTGAAACTCTGTGCCCATTATACAAAAACTCCCCTCACTCCAGCCACTGGCAGCCACTATTCTACTTGCTACCTCTGTGAATTTGACTGCTTTAGGTACTGCACATAAGTACAATCATACAATATTTGTTCTTATGTGACTGGCATAGTGTCCCCAAGGTTCATCCATGTTATACTATGTGTCAAAATGTTCTTCCTTTTTAAGGCTGAATAATAGTCCATTGCACTATAGTCCACATTTTATTTATTCATTCATCTGTTAGTGGCCACTTGGCTTATTTCCACCTTTTAGATATTGTGACTAATTCTGCTATGAACATGAATATACACGAATATTTGTTTGGGTATATACCCAGAAGTGGAAATGTTGATCATATGGTAACTCTAATTTTTTGAGAAACTGCCGTACTGTTTTTCATAGTGGTCCAATTTTGCATTCCCCTCAGCAGTGCACAAGGGTCTGGTTTCTCCACATTCTTGCCAACACTTGTTATTTTCTGGTTTTCGTTTGTTTTGATAGTAGTCATCCTAATAAGTGTGAGGTAGGTCCCTTTCCTTTTCAAAGCCTGCTGCCTTTATATATTCTGTGGGCCAGGAATGTCACCATGACATCTGCCATAGTCTTTTTGTAGCTGGCGATTTCTATTGTCTCTGGTAAGCACAATAATCAAGAAACAACTGAGAGCCCTGTCATCTCCCAAACCCTCACTGGCAGCTGTTTGCTTCTTAGATAGCTAAGAACTTTTGTCTCCTTCCTTGAGGAGGCAATCTGTCATAATACCTAAGAATGTGGACTATGAAACCAGATAACTGCATTAAAATCCTGGCATTGTCATTTATTAGATCTTGGACAAGTTACTATATCTCTGTTTCTTTTCTTCTTTCTTTCCCTGTCTCCCTTTCTTCCTTCCCTCCTTCCATCCTTCCTTCCTTCCTTCTTTTTTTTTTTTTTTTAGAGAGGGTCTTACTCTGTTGCCTAGGCTGGAGGGCAGGCACGATCATAGCTCACTAAAGCCTTGAACTCCCAGACTCAAGGGATCCTCCCACCCCAGCCTCCCAAGTAGCTGGTACTACAGGTGTGCACCACCACACTGGCTAGTTTTTTAATATTTTTTGTAGAGACAGGGTCTCACTATGTTACCCAGGGTGGTCCTGAACTCCTGGGCTCAAGTGATCCTCATGCCTCGGCCTCCCAAAGTGCTGGGATTACTAGTGTGAGCCACCATGCCCAGTGCCTCCATTTCTTTAGCTGTTAAATGAAGCTAATAATAGTGTTATTATGAGGAGTAACTAAGTCAATGTATAAAAACACTGAAAACAGTTTGTGGCACATGGTTGGCACTCACTAAATGGTAGCAACTGTTACTCCTCAGGAAACTCCCTGAGGCCTCCCCAGAAGCTGATGCCCCAATGCTTCCTGTACAGCCTGCAGAACTGTGAGTCAATTAAATCTCTTTTCTTTGTAGATTACCCAGTCTCAGGCATTTAGAACAGACTAATTCAGAAAATTGATATTGAAGAGCAGGGCATTGCTATCAAGCTACTTGAAAATGTGAAAGCAGCTTTGGAACTGGATAACAGGCAGAGGTTGGAAGAATTTGGTGGGCTCAGAAGAAAACAGGAAGATGAGGGAAAATTTGGAACGTCCTGGAGACTTGTTAAACTGTTATGACCAAAATGCTGTTTATGATATGAACAATGAGGTTCAGGGTAACAAAATCTCAGATGCAAGTGAGGAACTTATTGGTAACTGGGGCAAAGGTTACTTTTGTTATGTGTTAGCAAAGAACCTGGTGGTATTGTACCCCTGCCCTAGGGATCTGTGGAACTTTGAACTTGAAAGTGATGATTTAGGGTATCTGGCAGAAGAAATTTCTAAGCAGCAAACTATTGAGGATGTGACCTGGCTGCTTCTAACAACCTATGCTAGTATGAGCAAAGAAAGGATATAAAACTAGAGCTTATATTTTAAGGGGAGCAGAATATAAATGTTTGAAAAATTTGCAACCAAGCCATGTGGTAGAAAAGAAATGCCTATTTTCAGGGGAGCAATTCAGGCTGGCTGCAGAAATTTGTATAACTAAAAGGAAGGCAAGTGCTGTTAGCCAAAATAATGGGAAAATGCCTCCAAGGAATTTTAGAGATCTTTGTGGCAGCCCCTCCCATCACAGGCCTGGGGGCCTAGGAGGAGATAATGGTTTTGTGGGCCAAACTTAGAGCCCCACTACCCGACGCAGGCTTGGGACACTGCTCCCTGCATTCCAGCCATTACAGCTCTATCCATGGCTCAAAAGGGCCGAGGTACAGCTTGGGCCACTGCTTCAATAGGTACAAACCATAAGCCTTGGTGATTTCCATGAATTGTTAAGCCTGTGGGTATGCAGAATGCAAGAGTTGAGGCTTGGGAGCCTCCACCTAGATTTCAGAGGATGTATGGAAAAGCCTGGATGTCCAGGCAGAAGCCTGCTGGAGGGTCAAAGCCCTCATGGAGAACCTCTACTAGGGCAGTGCAGAGGGAACATATGGTACTGTAGCCCCCACACAGAGTCTCCACGGGAGCATTGCCTAGTGGAGCTGTGAGAAGAGGGCCACTGTCCTCCAAACTCTGGAATGGTAGATATACTAACAGCTTGCACCTATTGCCTGGAAAAGCCACAAGCACTCAACATCAGCCCTTGAAAGTAGCTCTTGGAGCTGAACCCTGCAGAGCAATAGGGGTTGAACTGCCTATAGTTCAACCTTGGCAGCCCAGCCCTTGCATCAGTGTACCCTGGATGTCAGACATGGAGTCAAAGGAGATTGTTCTGGAGCTTTAAGATTTCATGACTACCCTACTGAGTTTTGGACATGCATGGGGCCTGTAGCCCATTTGTTTTGGCCAATTTCTCCCTTTTGGAATGGGAGTATTTACACAATACCTGTACCTCTATGGTATCTTGGAAGTATCCAACTTGTTTTTTATTTTATATGCTCATAGGTGGAAAGCGCTAGCTTTGTTTCAGATGATACTTTGGACTTTAGATTTTCGAGTTAATGCTGAAATGAGTTAAGATTTTGGGGGGCTATAGGGAAGCCATTATTGGATTTTGCAATGTGAGAAGGACATGCAATTTGGGGAGGACCAAGGGCGGAATCATAGGATTTGGATCGGTGTCCCCAACCAAATCTTATGTCAAAATGAGGTGGGAGGTGATTCAATCATGGAGGTGTCTTTTTTTTTTTTTTTGAGACAGAGTCTTGCTCTGTTGCCCAGGCTGGAGTGCAGTGTCACGATGTTGTCTCACTGCAACCTCTGTCTCCCTGGTTCAAGCAATTCTCCTGCTTCAGCCTCCCGAGTAACTGGAACTACAGGCATGTGCCACCATGCCTGGATAATTTTTTGTATTTTTAATAGAGACAGGGTTTCACCGTGTTGGCCAGGATGGTCTCGATCTTCTGACCTCGTGAACTTCCCACCTCGGCCTCCCAAAGTGCTGGGATTACAGGCATGAGTCACCACGCTCCGCAGAGGTGGTTTTTGGTGAGTGATTCAGCACTGTCCCCATACAGCGGCTCTCATGATAGTGAGTGAATGAGTTCTCATGAGATCTGGTTGTTTAAAAGTGTGTAGCACCTCTCCCCTTTCTCTCTTCCTCCTGCTTCAGCTATGGAAAGATGCCTGCTCTGACTTTGCCTTCCACCATGAGTAAAAGTTTCCTGAGGCCTTCCCAAAAGCAGATGCTGCCATGCTTCCTGTACAACCTGTGGAACTGTGAGCCAATTAAACTTGTCTTTATAAAGTTTACCCAGTCTCTAGCCAGGCATGGTGGTGCATGCCTGTAGTTCCAGCTGCTTGGGAGGCTGAGGCAGGAGGATTGCTTGAGCCCGGGAGTTTGAGGCTGCAGGGAGGTATAATTGCATCACTGCACTTCAGCCAGGGCAACAGAGCAAAACCCTGTCTCATAAATAAATATATAAACAATAAATTACTCATTCACAGGTATTTCTTTGTAGCAGTGAGAGAATGGACTAATACACCCTCCATACCACATCCTACTACTTTGCCTCCCTTTCTAACTACTGTAGAAGATACTTACTGTTATCATTTACTATTTTATATGTGCAAAAACTGAAGTTTAGAGAGG
The DNA here is from genome assembly GCF_009761245.1 of Sapajus apella. Lineage (NCBI taxonomy): Eukaryota > Metazoa > Chordata > Mammalia > Primates > Cebidae > Sapajus > Sapajus apella. The sequence continues at coordinate 20,636,301 of NW_022436980.1, forward strand.
TTAATTAATTGGCTCAAGGTATCACAGCTGGTAAACAGAGGCGCTGGGATTTGTTCTCTCTTGGTTTGACCCCAGAACCCTTTCCCAACATTTTTTTAATATTACCTCTTGTTTGGCAGAATAAATAGCAAGGGCAGCATCGTCTTTGCTGAGGAAAGATGACTATTATTAGTAGTAGGCAAGTGAAGAGTCGTCAGTGTTCCATCAGCTTTTCCCCTGTGTCTCTCATTCCGTGAATGGAGAGCAGATGTGAAAATTGCTGCCAGCCACTCACTTGTCAGATGAGAACTGACTTGGCTGTGCTCATTAAATATTAATTTTTAGGCCATGATGATTTTAATAAGGCATGTGAAATGTGGATGTCCACAAGATTTATAAATTTTAATTTAGAAGTGTCTTTGATTCTAATACAAATCTATTTTTACTTAAAATAAGATAGCAAACAAAAAAGTCTCTGGAAAGGTTCTGGATATGTCTCAGGAAAATTTGATTAGATGGTCCAGTGTTTCAGTAATACACACAAGAAGCTTCTGAATAACTTACTAAAGTGAGATGATGTGCCCTACTTTGATTTAAATTCCATTACATGTATCCTCAGGAATTAGCAAAAAAGTTTTTTTCTAATAATAAGTCTCATTATTAGATGATTTTGACTCATAAAGGATAACTTGTTTGAGAATAAAATTTGTCTGGACACAAGTATTGGTTCTGTAAAATGGAAGAAAATATTCAAAATTGTGTCCAACTCTTTGTTAAAAGATAATCCTAAGGCTACTTCAGAGATGTTTTTGTTATTCAGAATATGGGATGAGCATGAACATTTGCATTTTAATGGTCTCAAGAACCATTAAAGAGAGAAACTCTCAAAATATAATAAGACATGATTGATTGGTTTCAACTCTATGTTGGTTCTGTATGTTTGGAATTCTTCGTAATTCCATATCTATTTGGATGATGTTTACCTTTGTCATATCTTTGATGAAGTGAAGTATAAACTAACTTCCTGCAGTAAATAAAGGAGGAAATTGTAAAGAAATTTAATTATTTTGGTCTGCAAATGGTGTTACTAATTATAGGTCAGTCTTTTTTCTCCCTCTTACTACAAGAGGCCATGAGGCTTCTCTTTAGGCTCACAATTCTACCCTTGATCTTTCTACCAAAAGCACATCTTTGGAGCACAAGCATCTTCCACTGTTATGGACTGAATTGTGTCCCTCAAAATGTGTATGTTGAAGTCCTAATCTGCAGGACCTTAGGACCTCAGAATGTGACAAATATGGAAATAGGGCCTTGAAGTCATTAATTTAAGATGAGGTCACAAAGTTAAGCCCTAATTCAATATAACTGATATCTTTATAAAAAGCATGGATTAAGACACGGATATAGGGAAGACCATGTGAAGGCATAGAGAAATGATGGCCATCTGTGAGCCAAGGAGAGAGGCCTTAGAAGAAACCAACCCTGCTGACACTGATCTTGAACTTCTAGCCTCCAGGACTGTGACAAATTATGTTATTTAAGCCTACCCAGTCCCTGGCACTTCGTTGTGGTAGCCCTAGCAAACTAAAAAGCTCACCATCAGGTCACATTCAACAAATCTATAAGCAAACTGGGTGTCTTCCCCTGTGTCCTGCCTGGCATGGATTCTACTAATGGCCTGCCCATTTCTGTTGATGGCACCATCCCCGTTTTCCAAGTTTGTCAATGGGAGGAAACTGCCATTTGGGACCAAGTTTCCTTCCTTTGGGGCCAAGCTTCCTTCTCTCTTATAAGGCCATCTAGTATTGACCCCAAGTTCAATTCAGTCTTTCAGCTAGCTCTTCAGTTTTTCCATTCTTTATCATCCCAGTTCCAAGGCCCTGAATCAGCTTCATTGTCACGCAGCCCTCAAACCCTGACACCTGAATGTATCTGCTTCTACTTCCTCACGTGCAAGGTCTATTTAGGGTCCTTCACCATCAGTCAGCATTTCATTTCTGCATAAAAGATGATCTGCTCTCGTAATTGGTTTTACAACTTGTAACCTGCCTTCTTCAGTGTCAGCTTCATAGAATCGTCAAAATAATTTTTTCAAAATACCTATTTTTATACCATTTTCCCACAAGTATCTATAGTATCTTTTTGCATATTAAGGTAAAATAGAAATGTCTCTTCCCTGTATGTAAAGCACTGTCACTTAACCCTCCTTTAGTTATTAATTTCCTTTACTAGTCCTTCGATAGATGCTCTGATCTAGTCAGACCATTTCCCTGAGCTCAGCTTCCTTCCCTCCGCCATCCAAGACACACACACATATACGCCTAGTTTTTTCCTCTCCATTAGGGAAGGAGAAAGCTGTTTCTCTTTGGATACTTTCATGGTCCATCCATCCAAATTCTGTGTTTCTTTACAGATCACCTCTCCAAACAACAATCTGAGATTTTTATCCCACAGTTAGCTTCTATATAATCTTGAATGCCTGAGCTAGAAGAGAGTTTCCTGCCATTCGGTCTAACCTCACATCCAGTTTAGGACTCCCTGCCCCCACCCCTCACCCCACAGCATTCTTCAGCAATTCATTCTTTCCTCAACTCTGGTATCAGACCACTACTCTATGATTGGCTGTGGATGAAAAAAATGAAAGAACTAGCCTGCTCTCAATAAGCTTACACTCTAACAGGGAAGACTGACAAGTGGTTCCATTACAAAGCAGGAATAGTGCAGGGACAGGAATGTATGAGTGCTGGTGATGTCGGGGAGAAAATGACCCTGAAGGGTGAGGATTTCACCCCGCAGACAAGTCAGAGAAGGTATTCATAGGAAGAGGATAGCATGGAACTGTTTTTTTCTGAATTTCTCTAGCACATATGAATCCAGTCAGCATCACACCACTCTGCTCTGTGCAGGCTCTGCTCTTGGAAGTCAATTTTCTGTTTAACATCTTGATACCCTCCAAACAGAAGATAATTTTTTAAGAAGAAAGGTTGTTTTCTGTTGCTTTTGTATGCCTCACATTGCTTAGTAGTATCAGGCATCACGTAGGGGCTACTTTATTTGGGTTCTGTTTTAATATAAAGGGATACAATGCACCCATTGTAAGTAAGATGTGTATTTTGATTTCCTTTATTTAGCAATAGCGATGATAGATTTGCCCTGCTGTTCAGCATTCTGAATTCTAACCATTTATTCTTCCCTGCCTCCATTTCCTCTATCTGTTCTTCCATTCACTTTTGTGATGACACTATATGCCAATAAGATGACTGTGAGGGAAGTGTATTTGGCTCTGAAATAAAATCAAACTAACTGGGCTGTATGGGAATGGAAGTGATAGTCTTGAGTTTCCAGCCTGATGGTTTAAATAAGTAAGTTAACCAGCCATAGACTGGTGGTACATCCTTGCTTATTGAATGATTTGAATAATCCCTTTATAATATTCTAGACAGGGTAAGTTATGATCATTCTGGGATTGGTAAGTCATCACAGAATAATTCTGTTCTTCTCAGTGGTGCTTATGAAGACCCTTAGGCTCTTCAAACAGGTCTGCTTCTTCCCTTTACCTCCACTTACCATTATCTCCCCTCAAAATATTTGGCTTTTGTGTGGCAGACTGAAATAGAATGGAGTATTTGAAGATGGGTCTTTTGTGGGAAAAGAGAAGTCCATGGGCATTTTTCTTTTGTGATAGAAGTGGCACATGCAGCAGCTAACTATTCCCTAATATTGATTCTCCCTTCTGCCATACTGCTAGAACCCCTGATTTTTAGCTGGGCATATGGCTATATAGACTTCAGTTTCCCACACTTCCTCACAGCTTCTTGTGGTCATGTGACTTTGGAGCCACAGAATGTGGGAGAGAGTGATCCAAGCTGCTGCTAGGTTGAGTCCCTTCAGACAAAAAGCATGTCCTGTCCTTCCTGCTTTGTTCATCCTCCCTGGGGATACAATGTGACTGATGATTAGTATCCTGGATCATGGAGATGAGGGTAACACCCTGAGGTAGAAGAGCAATAAGATGGAAGGAGCCTGGGGCCCTGATTGGAACTACCATGGGAGTCCTATACTGCTTATCCTAGGAGCTCTTATGTCAAAGAGGAACAAATTGTTCTATGCACACTGTAGGTCTCTATTTCAACACCTAAGTCATAAAAGTAGGAATTTAAAAATACGTGTGAAGTTCATTGTCAGCTGAATGATATGAACAAGATGAGAAACACTCTTTTAAAGATATTTAATGATGTTTTTCAAATCAGTACAAAAATTTAAATACAAAAATGATTTGCTATTGACAAGTCTCAAATCTATCATGGAAACTCAAACAAGTTACCAGTCTGTTCACTGTTCATTGTATTCTGTAAAATATTTGATAACAGTCATCCACTACAGACATTCTTTTCCCCTGTGGGATGTCATACTGCATTAAAACACTGTATTTACATAACAGTAATATGAGTTTGGTCCATTTCACATGGAAGAGTTCTGGTTAATTTTGAACTAAATAGGGATTATAGCACAATCCCTAGACATTAGAACACGTGGTTGTTTCATCTGCTTTTATACTAATATGTTAACATGTTGTGCAGCACTCAAAAGGGAAATACAGGAACATAGATAATTATTTAAAACTCTTTTTTAAATTAATTGGAGTATCATTTAGGTCTGAGATTAGCACCATTGTAGAATGCACAGTATTTGGCATAGATGTTGCTCCTTTTCTATCTAAAAGTTAGAAACCTATGCCTGATAATATACAGACATACACATGCACATGCACGTGCACACACACACATGCACACACACACACACACACACACACAGGCAATTGAGTAACAACCAATAAATAAGTTGGAAGATATTTTGAAAAGTGAAATTTGGTTTTAACTAAAGAGATAATTTCTCTCTTGCCTGATGGGAATTGAAAGCCCATACGTGTACAGATAAATACAGTTTTACAAATCACTTGATCTGACTTGCTTTCAAACTATTTCAATGTGGCTGTTTAGCAGAAGGAGCCCAATGGATCCATGTTGTTCCCATAGTCATCAGCCCAAAACCAGTATCCTCAAGACCAACCCAAAGGATATTTGACCATGTAGATGCTGTCTGCTTTGTAAACAAAAGTTGTGTAGGACATCTTTTTGTTGTGAAAAAACTGTTGTATAGTTAACAGTGAGTAAGAAACTCTGTGGTCATGGACTAATTTCTCAAAAGCTGAGAAGAAATGGTGCTTGTATACTATATAGGGAAAAGAGATATTGGCCAAGAGAAGAATTTTTGTGATGGTAATAATGATTCAGATTTGACAAAGACACATTTCCATGTGTTTTTATACCGTATTTATTTGTGTATTTTTCCGTCAATATCTATCCCCTTAACTCACTTTTTATTTTTGACAAAAAAAATACAAGATTCCACCACCATAACCCCACATTATTGCTCCAAGTGACTAATAGTGTCAGCAGCAGGCTAATAGCAGGCTCGAAATGGGTTTTCTGTGTTTTGAGACCAGATTCGAAAGCCCAAAGCAGTTAGTATATGCCCAAATGAAAACCTGGGAAAATATTTATTTCTCTTTTTCAGGCTTGTATTGCTCTTTGATTTGTGCCGCGTACAGAGTGACATAAAAAACCCAGGCTCTTGTTGCCCTTTGACATTCTACGTAGCCCTTCCACACTCTGCTTTGAAAGAAACAGCTCTTTTCTTATGAATGCACTGCCTACAACTGGAAGCAGCACATCCATTTCAAATTCAAAATTTCAGAATGATTTTTTTCAAATATCCCCCCTTACCAATAAAGTATGGCTTGAATTTTAAAAATTGACCTTGGCCGGGTGTGGTGGCTCACACCTGTAATCCCAGCACTTTGGAAGGCCAAGGCAGGTGAATCACTTGAGGCCAGGAGTTTGAGACCAGCACGGCCAACATGGTGAAAAACCATCTCTACTAAAAATACAAAAATTAGCTGGGCATGGTGACGTACGACTATAGTCCCGGCTGCTCAGGAGACTGAGACAGGAGAATCACTTGAACTCAGGAGGTCGAGGTTGCAGTGAGACAAGACTGTGCCACTGCACTCCAGCCTGGGTGACAGAGTGAGACTCCATCTTAAAAAAAAAAATGACTTTGGAACCTCAGATTATACATCAGTTTGCACACATGCTACACAGAGAAATGTCTTCAAAATTCACAGTTACTAAAAATTACTGATATCTCCGTGATTAGAACCAGATTGTGGTTGTTTGTGTGTATAGTCAAAGGAGGATAATTTGTAATGCTATATAAGCATAACGGATAACTGCTATTAAAATAAATATTCTACAAATTTGGAGTTATTGGAGGAAGAGGTTTTTTTTCTTGTAATTTCCAGGTGTTTATATTAGTTGGGCCATAGTGAAAATTACGTGAAAGAAAGAAAATAGGAAAATAAGTCACAGAAAAAAAAAAACCAAATGGAAACTCTGGGGAGCAAGTGAGTTAATGACTGCTCATGTCTCCCATCTGGTTCTCTAGCTCCTTGTGAGGTACTGTCTAATGCTCCACAAAAGTGCCTTACCCAGTGCTGGGTACAGAGAAGGCCCTGAATAAATTCAGGATGGTCAATTGGTTCACTCATTCTGTTACAGACAGCAGACACACGGATCTGACCAGGACTCCTGTTACTAAAAGGCGCAGTCTCTGACCTGAGAGAGATATCCCTTTGACTAAAGCATTACCAGGGTCCCCAGAGCTCCCTACCACTGGGGCGGTAACACTACAGGTCTCCCCACCATACATTCCATGTCAGGTATCTACACAAATCCAGAGGAAATTAAGCAAGTAAATACGGTATGTAATTGTTATCATTGACATTTCTTTAAGGCATATTTATAAATATTTTAAAGTAAACAATATGAGTGAGTGCCTTTCATTAGCTATGATCTTTCATACTGATATATTTCGACTGATCTGAATAAGCAGGTTATTGTGGAAGCATACAACATGTAATAGCTAATATGATTCCAGTGGGTACAACCAAGTGTCAGTACTTGATACATAAATCTATCCCATCCTTCTCAATTACAGGCTGCTGTGCAAAGTATTAAACATGCATCTTAGTTTTTATTTGTACACGATGGTCCAAATTTTCACTTAAATATAACTTTCCAACTATATAAATGTTTTGAAGCAATTAGGTTTTTCATTTGGATTCTTTAGTGCGTCATTTTCTTTTCTTCTATAAAATCTTTCTTTTCTTTCTTTCTTTCTTTCCTTTTTTTTTTTTTTTTTTTTTTTTTTTACATGGGATACAATAAATATCCTGAAAAGGAGGAGTGGACATACTGCCCAGCATACAGTCCCGCAGCCTGTTCTGAGGGCATCTGGAGGAACACTCGGTCTCCGGGCCTGAGCAGCAGCACTGCGCTCCCAGATGCCTGGTCCAGGAAGCCCTTTTTGTACTCATCGTACGTGTACATCACGGGCTCGTTGTTCTTGAACAGAGCAACCCACACGTTGCCCCCCTTGCAGTGAATGTGGTATGCAAAGTAGTAGACACCAGGGACCTCACAGGTGAAGATGCCCGTCTGTGGGTTGTAGTTCTGTCTGCCGTTATAGAGCAGTTTGTCAAACTTCACTGGGGCGCCCACCGGTGGGAAAGGTGCGGTTAGCTCGGCGGTAAATGCAGGCATCTCGTACGCTGGCCCTCCTTTCTTGCTTTTCTTAGCCCCATAGGCATGGGGGGGTTTCACACCATCAATTCCCAGCCCCATATCTGGCAGATACTCTCCCTGGGGTGGTGGTGTAGGGGGCATCACAGCTGGGGGTCCTGGGGGTCCTGGAGGGCCTGGGGGTCCTGGAAGACCAGGTTGACCTTGAGGACCAAGGGCACCAGGCTTCCCTGGGGGGCCATGAAGTCCTGCCACTCCAGGTTTTCCTACACCAGGGAACCCGGGAGGCCCTGGGAGGCCTGGCTCCCCTTTGGGGCCTGGAACCCCAGGTGGTCCAATGGGGCCGCTAGGGCCTGCAATCCCTGGGATACCTGGGGGGCCCTGTAAACCCTGATCCCCTGGGATTCCTGGCTCTCCCTTAGGTCCGAGAAGCCCTGGAACACCAGGGAGTCCTGGCAAACCTTTGTGCCCAGCTTCCCCCTTAGGCCCTATGGGACCTGGCAAACCCCTCATGCCAGGAGGCCCTACTTCACCGAGGAAACCGGGCTTTCCTGGGAAGCCTTGAAGGCCTGGCTCACCCTTGGGACCTGGTGGGCCCTGTGGCCCTGCAATCCCACCTTCTCCTTTGGGCCCAGGAAAACCAATAGCACCTGGAGGGCCCATAGGACCTGGGATTCCAGGCAGGCCTGGCTCTCCTGGAGGACCCCCTATTCCTGGGGCACCTACTGGTCCTTTCTCCCCTCTTGGTCCAAGAGCCCCCGGGACACCTCCCATGCCCCGGTCACCTTTGGGTCCTGGGAAGCCTGGTTTCCCAATGCCTGGAAGGCCTGGGGGTCCTGGCAGCCCTGGCAGTCCTTGCTCCCCTTTGCCACCTGGAAATCCTGGCTGGCCTGGGATCCCATCCTGGCCTGGCTTTCCAACTCCAGGTATCCCAGGAGGTCCTTGAACCCCTGGTACCCCAATAGGGCCTTGTGGCCCAGGTTCTCCCGGAACCCCTGGCTTTCCCAGGGGGCCCTGGGGCCCAGGGAAGCCTGTCACTCCTGGTTTGCCCACTCCTGGCAGTCCAACAGGGCCGGGAGGGCCATGCATTCCTGGAGGGCCCTTCACGCCTGGTGCACCTGGCATCCCGAAGCCCTTGTCTCCTTTAGGACCCCGAAGGCCTTGAGGTCCTGGTAGTCCTTTGAGTCCTCGATCACCCTTTGGTCCTGGTTGCCCTGGTAACCCTGGCCCGCCTGGCTTCCCAATGCCAGGAAGTCCGTGAGGCCCTGGAGGTCCTTGTGGTCCTGGGATCCCCATAGGCCCGATTTCCCCTTTCTGTCCAATTTCTCCTTTTGCTCCAGGCATGCCCATTGCTCCTGGCTTCCCTGGCATTCCAGGCATACCTGGCTTTCCAACTCCTGGGTATCCCTGTGGCCCTGGTTTTCCTTTAATTCCAGGTATCCCATGACCTGGCAAACCAGGGGGCCCAGGTGGTCCTCTTGGGCCAGGCTCTCCACGGGGACCTTGTTCCCCTCGTAAACTGGCTAATGGTATTTCTACTGGGAAAGAGAAGAGAGAGAAGGGGTATGGGGGAGAGAGAGAGATTGGTTAGTAGATTGTCCCTCACGTCAGTGAAGTACTGATAACTATTATTTAGTTCTGACACGTTTGCCTAATATTTATCAAGAGGAAAGACTAGGAATAATATGCTCATCTTCTAGAACTTAAAGAAAAATCAGGCCCGGCACAGTGGCTCACGCCTGTAATCCTAGCACTTTGGGAGGCCGAGGTGAGTGGATCACCTGAGGTCGGGAGTTCAAGACCAGCCTGGCCAACATGGCAAAACTCTGTCTTTACTAAAAATACAAAAATTAGCTGGGTGTGGTGGTGCACGCCTATAATCCCAGCTACTTGGGAGGCTGAGGCAGAAGAATCCCTTGAACTCGGAGTTGGGGGAGGGCGAGGGCGGAGGTTGCAGTGAGCTCATATTGTGCCACTTCTCTCCAGCCTGGGCGAAAGAACAAACAAAACAAGAAGGAAGAAAGATTGAACTGACAATTTTTTTTATGTATTTGAGGCATTTTTTTGATAGCTGATATGTGCAGCTGCTTGTATCAGCATTGGTTAAGTAAAGAAGCTAAAAAGTACTGAAGAAGAAACATTTTTCCAAGTATAAAACTTAGTGATATTATGGTGTGTTTATTATAGTGAATTTGGAAGATTCAAAGATGTATAAAGAAAAGTCAAAGTTGCCTATAAGCCCACTACTCAGGGATAACCATTTGACATTTATATATATTTTCATCTCATTTATTCTGAGTGTGTGTGTGTGTGTGTGTGTGTGTGTGTGTGTGTGTGTGTGTGTTTTAAACAATATTGGAGTGATTATCCAAATCATAGTTGTTTTTTATTTATGGGGTACAAAGTAATACTATGATCTATGAATACAAGGTAAATAATTAAATCAAGCTAAATATATCTGTCACCTCAAATACTTATTTTTATCTGGTGAGAAATTTGAAATTTACTTTTAGTGATTTTGAAGTGTGTAACACATTATTATTGACTGTACTCACTGTGCTATGCAATAGATATCCAAAAAATAACTTATTTCTCCTAACTGAGGCTTTAAACCTTTCACCATCCTCTCTCCATTCTCTCCCTTCTGCCCCACCCCAAGGCCTCTGGTAACCACCATTCTCCTCTGGGTTTCTTTTTTGTTTTTGTTTTTGTTTTTCCAAGATGGGGTTTCACCATGATGGCCAGGCTGGTCTTGAACTCCTGACCTCAGGTGATCCACTCACCTCGGCCTCCCAAAGTGCTAGGATTACACTCCTCTGGGTTTCTACGAGTTTGATTGTTTTAGATTGCACATTTAAGCGAGAATATGCAGGATTTTTCTTTCTGTGCCTGACAAAGTTTTGAAATATAATAATTTATGGCCAAAATATTTCCTCTTATGCTTAAATACAGTAAGTTGTGGATTATAAAATGAAGGAATAGAGTTATTTTGTACATGGTTCAATAACATCTTTCCACATCTCTCCTTTAGAGTCAGTAGATGTGCTTAATTTCCTTAATGTGCTGTAGGATTTCCTAAGCCTCAAATATTTATTTGTTAATTTAACAAATAATTTCTCATATGCAAATTTGGCTTTTAAGTAGGAGAGATGAATAAGATATTTTTGAATGATAAGTAATATGAATGAAATCGAGAGCTTGGTTTAGGAGCCAGAAACTCTGCTTATCTTCTGGCCTTGGCGTGAGATTGTGACTGGGTCCCTTAAGCCATCAGCATCTCTGGTTACCTATCTATACAGCAAGAATAAGAATAATACAGCCACACTACAAGATTACAGAACAGATGTGAAAGGTGTCACAGTTTCTCAAATTGTTATTGAAATACAAAGCACATGCTGTTACAATGAATATATGTTGTGCCTTTCAGATAAACACAACTCTGGGTCTCCCATGCTGCTGGGACTAAGGGGTGACATGGAGAAGTGAAGTTTATGGTCCCTCTATCTTCTTGGCATCATACTTAGGTCATTAGTAGCACCTTAATCCTGACGATTTTACTTTTCACTGAGCTACTGTCAGGGAATAACATGCAAACAGAGAACTCATATTCTTTTAAAATATGAGTACCCATCAGAGTGAGGACAAGAAATGCCAAAGGCCAGGCAAGCCATTCACAAAAGGAAGGAAAAGAAATGTTGGAGATAAACTTCTAGTAGAATCCTAGCTCCTAAAGAGAAGAAAGTCAGGAATAGTTTCTTTACGCGAATAGATATGATTATAGTACTACTCGGTCATGCTATTTCTAACCAGTGAATTGTGTAGTTACTGTATTGAGGAGGTATTTGGGGAAGAGTAGCAGAGATGAATCAGGAATCCCTGGTGTGTAGCACGGTGCCTGGAACTTACTCTGTTCTTACTGAGGATTTATTGAATGAGCAGTTTTGGCAACTTCAGGTTCCTATGGTGCTTTAGCATTTACTCCGCACTTTATTTACGCAACAATCTTATTTGACAAATGAAGCAAATAGGCTCAGAAAGGTCAAATGACTAGGTCTCTCTCACTTCTGGCATTCAGGCTTCTAGGCCTCTAAGCTCCAAATCCAGTAGTTCTCCAAAAGTGGAGCTTCCTGCCATCATAGGGCCTAGTGGGACTGGCTCCAGTTCTCAAAGGTAATTGCTACTCTGATGCAGCTTTTTCTTACAAATGCCAGGTTTCTGAGAACTCCAGACAAACCAACCGAATTTATCATCAAGTGTCTATCACAGTGAGGAGCATTCTGTAGGTGCTAAATAAATATGCCTAGAAAGCAACAGGAGAGATTTTCGGGTGTCATCCCTAGATCCCTAGATGCAGTCGATACTCTTAGTTTGTTTCTGTTGATCTATTGATTGACATATGTAATTAGAGTACTTCTAAAACCACTTGCAAATATCTAATACTTAGTTCACAAAATGCTTTCATGTGACTTTTCTTTTAACATAGCACGTCCTTACAACATTGTTCTCCTAGTTCAGAAGGCTGATGTGTCACCTTTCTTTTCTTCACTGCTTTAGCTCCCAGCATCTGGCCCAGAGCCTGGCACAGAGAGGTGCTCACTAAAGATAGTTGCTAAATGTTTGAATGAATAAATAATAAGGGGGTAGTAGACTATTTGTGATTTAATATCTTTTATTTCATCTGATGCTAAAGTAAAACATAAATGGTAATTTTATCTGTATCTTTAAGGCCTGAACTTTTCAAGAATAGGCTTTAGAATGCAGTAGGCATTTTAAAAATGCCAATAAAAAATTCTAAAACTAAAGTTTCTAAAATTTATCTTCACCCTCTGATCCCATAAATTAGAGGTTTGGAAAGCTGTTGTTTTATAACAGCCTGGGAGTATGATATTACCTTTGCCTTTCTTGGGTACTGCTTCCTTGCCCATTCTTGGCGCCGGTTGAATTTCCTTCATATATTGGGGTAGGTGTGGATATTCTTTGCCGTACTGCAACTGGGGCATCTCCTTGCCCATGGCAAGGCCATCTTTGGCCAAAGGCATATGAGGTACTTGCTGACCCAGGGGCTGGTATTGTGGAATTTGCAGTGGCATCTGAGGAGGAATTTGAGGTGGCAGCGGCTTGATCCCATAGTAGGCACCAGCCTGAATGAGCGTGATGGAGCTCAGGGAAATGGTAAGCAGCACTCCCAGCAGCTGCAGAGGGTCGGGCAGCACAGCCATCACCTGTGGGAGGAACCAATGCACCAACTTGGTGAAACTCTGCAAAGCCAAGTGACTTGAGTTTATTTAGAGATAGAAGATAGAAAAAGCAAAAAGGAAACAGTCTTTAACATCAGAACTTCATGATAAAAAGCAAATGAAAAGGAAAATGTGAACTTTCTATAGAAAACAAAAAATAAGAGTAGAATCTGTCAAATGAAGGCAATTGGTAGGAATATAGACTGTGGGAGAGACTGCTGGTTGTCCCCCGTGTTGATTCTGCCTTTCTCCCCCTGTTTTCCTGTCTTCACCTGGGAACAGAGCAGCCCAGAATGAAGACATTTCAGCCAGGCAGGGCCATTTCAGCCATTTTGGCCAATTGGGGGTAGTTATCATGGGTGCCCCTTCCAGGAAGAATCTTAAAATGGAGTGGGCATGTCTTCCCCTTCGTCCTTTCTTCTGGTTGGACTGCTGATACGTTGCTGGAAACAGACCACACGTCTTGGACCATGAGGTGAATGCAGGGCAAAGAGGATGATAAACGAGGCAGAAGCTTCAGGCCTGGTTGAACATAAGATGCCATACCAATCCTTAAATTTGTTTACCCCAGAGAGAAGTGAAGTGCTATCTTCTTTAAGCCACTGTTAGTTTGGGCAGCCTACATTTGCATGAAACGTAATCCTCACAATACATTCTGGTAGAAGGAGGCAAAACTGGTGACAAGTTAGGCTTTGTTAATAAGTACCAAAATCCTATTCTAAATGGAAACAGTTAATAATTTATAGGCTTTATGCCACAGTAGAGATTTTTCATATACCAGATGAGGAATACTTTGATGTAGTCGCAAATAAATGTAAACGTAAAGAGCAAACAGCAAAAGACTGCATAAGTCTTCTGAATTGAAGAGAAAATACTTCATGTGACAGTATGAAATATTTTAAAAATCACTATCATGGTTACACACCTTTATTTCTTGTATTTAAATACTATGAATTCATTAGTTTAGAAATTGGTAATTGGACCGTTAAAGTCTTTGTCCTTTTGTGAAAGAGAGGAGTTTATGAAGCAAATTAGCTGTATAAATAAGAGGGAGATGTTTAACTCTTCATAAGAACAGGCTGCTTCTAAGCCCCTTAAGAGCACTTTTTGCAAATTGGCAGTTAACAGAATAAATATAAATGGCGCTTATCTGTTTATAAAAACCAGCTAGAAAAGACCTCTGTTTGGAAATGCCCTTGGCCGAAAACCAGACAGCCCAGAGAAGTGCAGTGTTGGCAAATGCACACTAGGGGGCAAGTGCGGTACACACTTAAGTCTGTTCCGTATTCTGCCTGCCCGTCCCCTGCCCCCGTGTAGAACTAACGTTGGGCATACACCCACTACATGCTCACACTTTATTAAGGGACTTAATGAAAATTTGAATCTTAAGGGGCATGTCATCATAATGCTGCAGAGAGAGAGAAAGAAGTGGCAAGTTTCTCACAATTTTTAATTAAGTATCTTTTGGAAAATTTTGAAAAAACTTTTGTCTATAAATAATTCAATTTCCATTCTCACGAGAGTTGTTTTCTTTGCTTCTACCTTACTTATTTCTGGATCATTGTTTTCCACTTCTTAGAAAATGTGTGTTGCCTTTGCAATATCCTATTTAAGGGTGATGCTAAGAGTGTAAACAGGCTACCAAAGGATTGGTGAATAAGAAGCACCTAAGAAAATATTTAATATGAATCCCTACCACAAAATTCAATGCTTTGCAAGTTTTCTAAATATACTAACTAATCATTTTTCCCCTGGAAAAAAATGAAGAAACACTTGCTAGGCCCTTTTGGGATTACTAAGATGAATATAATATGGTCAGTGGGCTTGTACATCAAAGAGCTTGTACTCTTATAAGGGGTGACCAGATGTGTGAACAGTTATTGAGTAGCAAAGGATATATAGCAAAAAGTAAATTTTTCTCCTACTTCTGTTCTCCAGTATTTAAAATCCCTTATATTTGAAGCAACAATTTTCCCTTATATTTTTTGGATAGTCTATGGATATGCACATATAATATGCATCCCTTTCAAACATAAATTACAGCATACTATACACACTTGTATTTTTTGCTTTTTTTCACTCAAAGATCAGCATGTATTTCTTGTCTAGTTTTGTGTATGTAAGCAAGTTTCTTTAAGTTCTTCATCTGTTAAAGTAAGACTTGGATGTTTTCTTCGGTCTTGCCTGCCTCTAACGTTCCACGTCTGTAAGGCAGTTACTAGAAATCTGAAAGTGTTAATCCATACCACAAACGTGTGGTAATATCTGGTAATGTACAAGCTGACACTCAGTTCAACTTTTGGGCACGAATGAATTTAATTAATGAACCCCAGACTTGTGGTGAAGTCTTTAATAATAAGCTAGCATGTTTGGCCCTTCACCCTTCCATCAATTCAGTGGATGTGTTGGATTATACTTAATAATCTTTAAACCAGGACATTCTAATGAAATACTGGAAAACTGGAAGGAGATGAAATGCCTGGAAGAATACCAGTTGAATACCAAAGACCCAGTGGGATCCTGCTTTACTACAATTATTTCCTCTCATAGGCTTGGCCTTTCTCTCCTGAAAACTACCTCCTTAGGTCTGCCATCTGCCATTTCTCTGGCTCTTTATCTAAATAAACTTTGTTCAGTTTTAACTTGAATATTTATGTAAGGACCCTGGTTAGAATTTACTGCTTTACTTATTCCTGCTAATTTTTCTTCTGTCCCTGAGGATATTTTTGGTGGTCAAAGTGGTGTGGTGGTTCTCCCAAATCACTCAAAAGAACATCAGATTTGGGTAATGTTATACAAACACCTGGCGAGAAAGAAGGGGCCTTGGAATTTTTGCTGGGAAGAAATGGTGATAGTGGGTTTTCATGCCTCTCTTTCTGAGAATTTGGAGCACAATAATATTGTGAGTTGTCCTTAATATTTTCTTTGATTTCTATTTATTTGGCAGCTGGTGTGTGTGTGTGTGTGTTCTTGAACATAACCATATCTAATGTGTGTAAACATTGAATCTCTCCCAACCAGGCTGGCTTAGTGTTGGGTGTCATGTCATATGACAGAAGCATTGTGGAAGAAGTCAAAAGACTTGTATTTAAGTTTTGGCTCTGCAATTCATGCCTGTGACCTTGGATAAGTCCCTTAGCTTCACGAAGCCTCAGTTTTCTCACCTATAAAATAGAAATTAGAATCTCTGCCTATCCCTCAGAGCTGTTTAGGGGTACAAATGATAATATGAATTCTTTGTAAGCTGAAAAGGACTATTCAAATTTAAGTTATTATTAATGGAGTTTGACCAGAAAGACAAATCGAAACCAACTGAAATGTCAAAGATTTTCCAGGAAGGATACTAGCAAAGTAAATGTGAGGTTAACTGCAACAATGATAACCTAACATGAATAAAACAGTAATGGCCATTCAAATGTACTCGTTAAAAATGATTAAAAACAGAACGGCTGACCCAAGGCAGCCATTCATTGTGTGTCAATAATTACGAATCCTAGGCATTTTGAACAGCCCTAAATGGTTTCCTATATTTGGGCAGGGCTGCAGAGAGTTTCAAATTCCTCATGTGACCTATAATGTATCTAACAGAATAATGTGATATATATTAACAGAACAATATGAGATATATATTATTCTAGATGCTTCTCAGCATTCTATTTGTACATTTATCCTCATGAGATTTTTGGCTTACTATACAGAAGAATGTTTAAATATTTAATCTGTTTGTCCTTGCCTTGAATCCAACTTTCCTTTCACATAGGCTAACGCAGTATGTCTTTGTGTATGTATGTGTGTCTCTGTTGTGTGTAGTGTGGACAAGCCTCTCTAATCAGCTCCTGGGCTGGTCCTCTGTACCTCTTACTTGTAGAAGATTTGTAGTCTCTCAAGAGCCTCAGATTTGCCATCCTAAAGCAAGAGAAAGTCAGCAGAATCCTCCTCCAGTGTTCACTGGCATTGCCTTCCTGGCTTTTCCATGCCTATCAAAGAAAGTTCTCTCTTGATTGCATTTCTCAGGACAGTTCATTCATTAGATATACCCATTGAACACCTACAAATTGCTAGGAAATGTTCTCAGTATTGGCGATACAGTGGTGAATTAGAAAGTCGAGGTCTCATTTTACTGAACTCACATTCTGGTGTGGAGATACAGGTGATACATGTTAAAAATAAATTTTATAATTTCAGATTTGTGTGCTATGAAAAAGCAATGCAGGTGTCTTAGTCATTAGGGCTGCTATAGCAAAAACATTACAGGTTGAGTGGTTTATAAAGAACAGCAGTTTCTCAGTGTTCATGAGGCTGGGAAGTTCAAGATCAAGATGCCAGCAGATTGGGTGTCTAGTGAAGAGCCACTTTCTGGTTCATAGATGACACCGTTTTTCTGTATCCTTAGATGATAAAAGGGACAAGGGAGCTCTCTGGAGTCTCTTTTGTAAGAGCACTAATTCTACTCATGAGGACTCATCTCCCATAGGCCCCACCTCCTTAATATCATCACTTTGGGGGGGTGTCAGATGTCAACATATGAATTTGGGGGGACATAAACATTCAGTGTATAGCAGCATGGTAAAGGGTTCGAGAATGATGGAGTAGAAGAGTTCCAATGTTTTGGAAAGAACGGTAGGGAACAACATCTGAGGAAGTAAATTTTGGATAGAGATGTGAGGGTTGACAGATTTATCTCTATTAAGACAACATATAGGAAAAAAAGGAAAGAGCCCTATTTACTACAATGTTAGCTGAAGGTACCTTTCACTTATATAGATTCATTTCAAAAGTATGTTCCTCATCCATGCCTGACCTCATTTTGCATCCTTTATTTGCCATATTGTTCTTTCCTGGAAGATAATTATTATTTTCATTTTATTTCTCTGTAGATTTCAGTCCTAGCATATAGTTTTCTATGGTTGTTACAACAAAGTATCTCAGACTGGGTGGCTCAATGGAAACTACTTTTCTCATAGTTCTGGAGATATGGAAGTTCAAGATGAAGATGTTGGCAGAGCTGGATTCTGCTGGAGCTTGTAGATGGCAGCTACCTCCCTCTGTCTTCACACAGTCTTTCTTCCATGTGTCTATGTCCTAATTGCCTCTTCCTTCACCCTAGTGACCTCATTTTAACTTAACTTCCCCTTTAAGGGCTCTATTTTCAAATGCGCTTACATTCTGAGGTACTTGGGGTTCAACATATGCATTCTGAAGACACAACTCAGCCGTAACACCTCCCTTCCTCCAGACCGACTCTATTCCTGCCTCCTCTGTGAAGCCTCCCCACCTTCTCCATCTTCATTATTCTCCTAAAGTTTAACACAAAGTCAAATGTAATTGTTGACTTTGTGTTAAACTTTAGGCTTATATTTTTTTCTTTTCTTTTCTTTTTTTTCCATTAGACTAAACATAATTGGAAGTTTTCTGAGGACAAGAAAAATTTTGCTTCTCAATATTTACTGATGGATGCTCACAATCAAAATTCTTAGTGTTGATGGGGCTTTCAAAAATACCCAATTCAGCTTCATTCCCCATTTAAAATTCTGGCTACAGAGGTTGTTGACAGAAAGTCCTCATATTTTTGACTTGGATATTAATAATGATGAGCACATTTGAAAAGCAACTCATTATCTTGTACAGTTTTGTTGCTTTTTTTTATTATTATTATCTAAGCAAGTTTTAGAGAGGTTTACCTTTTTGATTTGTATATGGCGGTGCACATGTAGCTTACTATTAGTGGTGGGGGAAAGGAGGGCATGTTGAGAAAATGAATCCCAAAACTTGGCTATAAGATAAAAGATGGCCACATGACCTTTTATTGTCATGCTAAGATCATTTTAAAATAAGCCCACCTTAGGGTCAACTGATCAATGATATGTACCTTTGTTGCAAAATTGATTAGTATTAAAGATATTAACAACTCTGTAACTATATTGATCAATGACCCTCAGATTATAAATATTAACCACTTTTGTGAGTAACTCAGCATTATCTCAACATTGCTTTTATTTACTGAAAAAAAGTCCCAGGTACTATGCAGTCATGAACTGCATAATGACATTTCAGTCAGCAAAGTACCATATTTATGCCAGTGGTCCCGTAAGAATATAATGGAGCTGAAAAATTCCTGTCACCTAGTTAGGTCTTACTCATCATAATGTCTGTGGTGCAATGCATTTTCTTTTCTATGTTTAGATATATTTAGACATGCAAATACCATTGTTTTACAGTTGCCTACAGTATTCAGCACAGTAACATGCCCTATAGGTTTGTAGCCTGGGGTTAAGAGGCTATGCCCCATAGCCTAGGTAGGTAGCAAGTGCCACCATCTAGGTTTGTGTAAGTACGCTCCATGATGCTTGTACAATGACAAAATCAGTTAATGATGCACATCTCAGAATGTATTCCCATTGTTAAATCACACATAACTGTACTTCAAATACATTATATCATTAGTCCCATACCCATTTCTTGGGTCTTTTTTGACATTACAGTTTGTAATTAATAATGTCCCCATCCTGTATTTATATGATTGGTTATTTTACTGAAATTCAAGACTGTATACAACTATTCCTGTTATAGTCCAAGTCAGAAATTGAAAATTGTTATTTAATTACTTGTAGGAGCTGACATCCAGTATATAAGCTGACAGAGTTCCAGCTTTATTTTACAAGGTACTGATCCATCTAACTGTGCTGTCACTTTCTCCATCTTGTCCTCCAAATATCAAGGCCCTCTTTTTGTGTGAAATAAGGAATTCTTCTGTTACATAAGACAAGCTTTTGGACAGGCTTCCTTACTCTTTGCTTTTCTGACTAGGAATACAAGCTTAAAGTATTTATTAAGTCACAAAGCCACTGGCAAGATAAATATGCTGAGATGGAGCCTGATATAGTTTAGCTCTGCGGCCCCACCCAAATCTCATTTAAAATTGCGATTCCCACATGTCAAGGGAAGGGACCTAGTGGAAGGTGACTGGATCCTGGGAGTGGTTCCTCTATGATAGTGAATTCCCATGAGATCTGATGGTTTAAAAGTGTTTGGCAATTCCCACCCCCTGCCCCCGCACCTTGCGCTCACTCCCTCTCTCTCTCTCTCCCCCCAACCCCCGCCACCTTGTGAAAAAGGTGCTTGCTTCTCTTTCTCCTTCCACCATGATTATAAGTTTTTTGAGGCCTCCTTAGCCATATGGAACTGTGAGTCAATTAAATCTCCTTTCTTTATAAATTACCCCGTCTTAGGTAGTTCTTTATAGCAGTGTGAAAATGGACTAATAGCCCAAATAAATAAGCCTGTCAGATTCTGGTCAATCAATTGCATGGAGGCAGTGGGCAAGACCATCCAATAAACATTCATTGGTTTTTGGTCAGTCTGCTTATTTATATCCATCAAGATGGCTATAAATGTAAAATTGAGCCTAAATTATATACTTCACCAATAAATCCTGAATTCTGCAAATAAGAGCAGCCAGTCACCTCCACGTACTAACTATAGCAGATAATGACCTCAGGGGACCAACAAAACTTGAGAAGTCAATTAGGTTGTGCCTCCAGCTCTAGAAATGAGCCATACACATAATGCCTCTAAAATGAATGGCCAACCACCACATTCCAAAAGTTCTCCAGAGGAGATTTTGCAACATTCCCTAGTAACCAGTTCTAGGATTTCACATTAGATTTCCTAATATTAATCTGAATCTCTTCTGCTGAACCATAAGCTCATTGCCTTTTTTTCCATTCTCAAAGGAGGCGGGAAACATCTGGAGAATATTTTTCTTAAAATAATAGCTCACATATTTGAAGTTTACAATTAATTTTTTTGTGTCTCTAACTGGAATAGCGTCAGCTGCTAAACAGTTTATAAAACACATGAGAAAACCCGTAAAGAAGAAACTCTAAAGTAGAATATATTTTTTTCTTTTCATAATATGAAAGCATCATTGTTTTCAGAGGAGAAAATAACTAAGCTTTAGTTCTGACCCAAGTAAGTTACCTGTCCTGACTGGACATCAGTTCCCCTCATTTGCGGAATGAGAATGATGGCTATATGACTTCAAAGTCCCTTCCACTTCTGAAGTTTTTTTGTAATTGTGAATGTGAAGACCATATCCACATTTCACAGATAAATAATTTTAGGGGCCAGGTGTGATGGCTCATACCGTGCTTTGGGAGGCTGAGGTGGGCAGATCACCTGAGATCAGGAGTTCGAGATGAACCTGGCCAACATGGCAAGACCCTGTCTCTACTAAAAATACAAACGTTAGCCAGGTGTGGTGGGGCATGCCTGTAATCCCAGCTACTCAGGAGGCTAAGGCAGGAGAATTGCTTTAACCCAGGGGGTGGAGGTTGCAGTGAGCCGAGATGGTGCCACTGCATTCCAGCTTGGGTGACAGAGCGAGACTCCATCTCAAAATAAATAAATACATAAAATAATAATAATAAGAAGAAGAAGATTAGGAACTTAGGTACTCAAGTCTTTGTATGTCGGAAAGGTAGATCAATTTCATACTTGCAGTTACTTTTCAATATTGCACTCTCTTTTCTTACAGCTGGCAATGGAATAAGGATGGGGAGTTTGTACTCCCTCACCCCCTGTAAATATTCCTCTGGTCAAGTAAACTATGCTTGCCCAGAAACCAAAGGAAGAAATAAGAAACATGATTTAGGGACAATAATAATAATAATGCATGCCTTTTTTTTCTTACCACATTCAAAGATTAATACAAATGTGAAGCTTACTGAGAAACCTTTAGAAAAGTGGCCATAAAAGATAAAAACGTCCTACAATGTGTGTGCTCAAAAATTCCTGCAGTCATTCAGCAAATATTGACGTAGGCTCCCAGTCGTAAGAATGACAAATACAAAGTATGTGTCTTGGAAAGGGAAAATGGGTAGTTAAAGAGTGTGATATAGTCATGTTTTAGGAGCAACAACAATTTTATAAGAAAAATTGAAGATCTAAAATCCAGAGGCAGCTCTACAGTAAAGTAGGGGATTGTGAGGGCTCCGCAAGAATAAGGTCCTTGCCATTTAATGGGCCTGGCGAAACACAGCAAGGTGAGTTCTTTCTTGCTATGGCTCTAGCAGGACTGCAGAGCACTCCTGTTATTTACATGAACAGCTTTCCGCTTTCTCTGCACTAATACAGTTTGTGAAACCAACACAATGTAAAGTAAGTGTTTTCAGGCCTTTTGTAAAGGAGAGAAGTATGGGGAAATTTTATCTAATGTAACCTATCAAACTGGACATTGTAAAAATATTTACTTAGAGCAAACAGCTACAATGTGTAACATAAAATACGAATTTTATAGTACATTTCTTGGGGGTCCAATTGTTGAAGTTTTATTTAGCTAAGGTTATTTTGAATCATATAACCGCAAATGACTTCATATTATAAATCAAGCCAAAAGGTTTCTATCTTACACAGGGAGAACATTAAATCATATCAAAAGCACTTGGAAAATAAAAATAATTATTCAATTTCTTCCAAAATTGGTTCTTCCTAGCCCCTCACCCACCGCCTCTCACAGGCATACTCTTCAGTCAGAATGGCAATCCTGCTAAAGTTGCAATATTTAGTTCTGGCAGTTTCTGAATTATAAAAGAACTAAAAAATCTTGACAATTTCTTGGTCAGTGAAAATATGAATTTGTTCTTTCCTTGTTGTGTGGTTTAAGAGTAGCAGAAATCATTCCACAGGACTGTTCCCAACAATGGATTTAAATTGAAAAAAATTTAGTTCTAAACCTAGGGCTAACCCTAAAATACTCAATTGTGATAAATCATCAGCCACAGAGAGGGCAGTCTGTAAAATCCACCACTTTTCAACCACAGCTCCATCTAGATAATTAGCCTGTGTGCTAACATCCTGCCTTTTGAACAAAGGGAAAGCTCGGAAAGCAACCAAACCACAGCTATCTTGGTATTGGAGGTTCCATTTATTTAAGGGGTGGAATTTATTTTGAGGGATAGAGAGATGGATGTGGTGTCTGTGAGGAAAAATCATAAGGTTTTCACAGTTGATCCACTGAACATTTTTCAAAGAAAAATGGAAGTGGAGAAAGGAAAGGGCAGAGTATTATGTAACAGATGCCAGGTCTTCGGGAAATATCAGTGAAGGAGGCTGAGTATAAAAGACTTTTCTTTTTATATGCAAAACTCATTGCAAGGCACCACAACTTACATACGAATGTGGATCTTAAATGTAGGGCATTTAGTTGGAGTTGAGAGACTCGGAGTGTTCTCTGTAATCGTCTGGACCATGATGTCCTTGTAAACCTTTCAGGGCCTCCTTTTACTAAACTATGAAATGAAGGGAATGAATTAGATGGGAAGTGGGGGGTTGTGGAAGCCCAGTGCCTGGAGGAAGTAGCAAGGGGCATGAATGAGTCCAGTTGGCTGACTAGTGTTTGTGATGAAGTTAGCAACAGCAGAAAATTTGAGCTAAAGTGCTTGAATTAAATCCTGATTCCATCACTTGTCAGCTGTGTAATCTTAAGCAAGTTACTTAACCTGTCTGTGCCTTGGTTTCTTTTTGATAAATTGCTGCTGTTGATAAAATTACCTGTCTTATGAGGTGGTTGAGAAGATTAAGGGAATAATACAAGTAAGATTCTTGCAACAGTGTCTAATATAGTAAACACTTAATAAGTGTTAGCTATTATTTAATTTAAAAAAAATGGTGGTGTTGGTGGAGGAGGAGTAGGGGTAATAATAGATGGGATCTTGAGCACACGTTCCATGACACTTTGCTTCATTGCAGTCTTACTGTGAAGAATTTGTAAGGTAATCGTTCTTGTTTTTACTCTGCTCAAGACCTGTTTCGAAAACTAGGCTGACCAGTTGTCCCCTGGCTCAATATTCTTGAGATCAGTGATAACTTTTACTCATTTTCAGGATGCTTGTAAGATTCTCTTTATACCTATGATAAGGCTTAGCTTGAACTGAATGACAGGATCACGGAGGCATTTTTCTAGATCTCCAGTGTGGATATGCAATTTAAGAATTCTCATTGCGGCCGGGCACGGTGGCTGAAGCCTGTAATCCCAGCACTGTGGGAGGCCGAGGTGGGTGGATCACGAGGTCAAGAGATCGAGACCATCCTGGTCAACATGGTGAAACCCCGTCTCTACTAAAAATACAAAAAATTAGCTGGGCATTGTGGCGCGTGCCTATAATCCCAGCGACTCAGGAGGCTGAGGCAGGAGAATTGCCTGAACCTAGGAGGCGGAGGTTGCGGTGAGCCGATATCGTGCCATTGCACTCCGGCCTGGGCAACAAGTGCGAAACTCTGTCTCAAAAAAAAAAAAAAAAAAAAAGAATTCTCATTGCAAGGAAAAATCTCTGAAGTTCTCTTTGTCCAAACAAAAGCAAGGTAAAGATCGTTTCTAATAAGTGAATAACAAATACTGTGTCTGCTTGCCCACTCCAGGGCAGCGCACCTCCCACCTGTTTGCCACCTGCAAACAGTAGTTCAAAGGCTGGACCTCTTCCTGCTTCCTTTCCTCCAGAAAACCGGCCACTCCGGGGAGCCTTCTTCATATTGACTGCAAAGGGCTTTGGCTTTGAAATTCGAACGGAAGACATTTCTGCCAGGTGATAGCGGCAAGCTGCCCTTGTGGGAGTAACTGCAGAATTTAGGCTTTTACTGCTGAAGGAAGTATAATCCACAAGTAATAATGTATATAAACCTTTAGGTCAGCAAAATCATCAGCTTATAATCACTTTTTTTAGCTTTGTCTTTCCATGCTATCTTGGGGGACTTGAATAATAATATTGCCACAATAAACATTTATTTAGTGATTACCATTTTTCAAGAGTTATGTCTAAAAGATTCATTCCTCACCCATAGAACTCTACGTAACTGAGAACTACTTTGAGTTTTGTGCATGAAAAAAACACAGACTCAATTCAGTATATACTTCTTTTCATCCATTGTGAAAAGTAGTATCCTCACAGCTAAAATGCCAAATAAATCTCAAACAATATTTAGCCATAGGCATTTGCTGACATATGAAAGGTTAATTTCCCCCCAAGTGAAGCAAATCTGTAATGCATTTTTATTTTGATAAACTAATTCTTAGTCATAAATTCTAGAAGCTGGTTTCGGGAAAGACATGCCGTATAACAGCTCACTCAAGTGTCTGGAGAAATAGAATCAGACCTTTATCTTTGGGAATTCTCTTTGTACTTAGTTCATAACTGTGCACAAAGTTGTCTTGTCAAATCCTTGTCAAATGGCACCATTTTCATCCTGCCTACCCCTTTTCTAAATGTTGAAGTACGGTCTTGATAGTGTGATGGCTGAGAGAGCACACAAACACTGGATGGATGTTTCTCTTCCCCCTGCCTACTCTTTTCATTCTCACTCTCTTGATGTTGTTTGTTGAGGTCTCCTGCCCGCTTACAAGAATGGAAAATCGCCGGGCGCGGTGGCTCACGCCTGTAATCCCAGCACTTTGGGAGGCCAAGGCGGGTGGATCACAAGGTCAAGAGATGGAGACCATCGTGCTCAACATGGTGAAACCCCGTCTCTACTAAAAATACAACAAAACAGCTGGGCATGGTGGCACGTGCCTGTAATCCCAGCTACTCAGGAGGCTGAGGCAGGAGAATTGCCTGAACCCAGGAGGCGGAGGCTGCGGTGAGCCGAGATCGCGCCATTGCACTCCAGCCTGGGTAACGAGAGCGAAACTCCGTCTCAAAAAAAAAAAAAAAAGAATGGAAAATCTTACATAATAGCCCTTCTTCCTTAGAAATTAATAAAGCATGCTATTTTTTTATTTTAAAAGCCTGTAAAGAAAGATGAAGTGTTGACAATTGGTAAAATATTCTTGAGATCGGTGATAACTTGTGCTCATTTTCAGGATACTTGTAAGATTCTCTTTATACCTATGATAAAGGTCTTAGGTTAGCTTGAACTGAATGACAGGGTTGTGGAGGCATTATTTTGAATCCCCAGTCTGAATATGCAATTTTAGACTTCTCATTGCAAGGAAAAATCTCTGAAGTTCTCTATCTCTCTACAGAAGTAACCTCTGAGACCCATTTCCTTGTTTGTAAAACCAAGATTGTTGGACTAAGTGACCCCTAATGTTACTTTTAGGTCTAAAAACTCGCTGTCCTTGGCCCTACCTATCTTAGTCATTTTTTTTGTTGTTGTTGTCTTTAATCATGACAGGGACTGGACAGAGTGAGGCAGTAGGTTATTGGAGTTGAGTATTAACATGAAATGAGATAGTTGTTGAGAAAAAGGAGGGGGGATAGGTGTTTTATTATTTCATATTCATGTGAACGCTTCAATGGCAGTTTGCAAAGTTCCATAATTCTTTTCTCTGTGATGGTCTGTGTTGTGGGCCCCATCCTTGCCATGGATTTCTGTCTCCTTGCTGTGGAAACCAGCCAAGGATACATTATTGACCACCTGCTCGCTTTCTCGCACAAGATGTCTCCCCAGACTTATTTTCTTTGCTTTCCACTCCTGCCGGTTTATAGCTTTCCCTTATGTAGCAATAAAACTCTTTGAGAGTTCTCTTAAGGATGAATTAATGCCACTTAAGTTATTTCCGTTAGCTGCCCTTTGATGGTTCTGTTTAAAAATAAAGGGAGAATTGGGGCAGCTTGGTTCTTATTGAAATTTTCCTTCCTCTTGCTTTAAAGTCACCACTCCTGAGAAACAGTTATACTCCAAGAGAGTGTAGAAAAATGTTTTAGAAAAATGTCTGGGAAATATTGTCAGAAGACAAACTTACCATCTTTTCGTATTTTTTTCCCCTTTGGAAAGATATTTACACTATAAAGAGACCCAGCTCAGCCTGTGTGAGCTTTCCTTGTATTCCTTTAAATACCAGAAAGTGTGTCTGAATTCCAGAGGAGCAGAATGCAATCTTGTTCTTTACCCTAATAGCAAACAGATTAAGGATTGGTTGTCATGATTCCATTTCAACTTAGTGTAGTCTGCAATTTATTTTACTGTCCCTATCTTTTATATTTTATTCATTCATCTGAATGTCACAATTCGAACTCTGAGAGTCAGGAAATAGGGTGTCTGTCCTGAGCTTGCCATCAGCCTCTGTGACTCAGCTTCTATAGGTTTCTGACTTCTCTGCTGTAAAACAGTAATAGCATCTGGGTATTGAGGAAGAGAGTCCCCCAAGAGAGGCACTACTCTCTGGTGAAGTATAAGGTTGAGACCTACTGGGCTGCATTCCCAGGAGGTTAAGGCATTCTTAGTCACAGGATGTGATAAGAGGTCGGCACAAGATACAGGTCACAAGACCATGCAGATAAACAGGTTGTGGTGAAGAAGCCAGCTAAATCCCATCAAAACCAAGATGGTGACGAAAGTGACCTCTGCTCATTATATGCTAGTTATAATGCATTAGCATGCTGAAGGACACTCCCACGAGCACGGTGACAGTTTACAAATGCCATAGCAATGTCAGGAAGTTACCCTGTATAGTCTAAAATGGGGAGGAACCCTCGGTTCTGGCAATTGCTCACTGCTTTCCCAGAAAACTCATGAATCCACCCCTTGTTTAGCATATACTCAAGAAATAATTATAAGCATTCTTAGCTAAGCAACCCAAGCTGCTGCGCTGCCTATGGAGTAGCCATTCTTTTATTCCTTTACTTTCTTAATCAACTTGCTTTCACTTTATGGATTTCTCTCAAATTCTTTCTTGTGCAAGATCCAAGAATTCTCTCTTGGGGTCTGGATTGGGACCCCTTTCCAGTAACATTTTCATTTATTCCTTATTTCATTTGCTTACAAAGGGAAACTAACCAGGGGACATTCAGTGAAGACTGGGGCATTGTTCATGACCCATTCCCCTGAGCTCATGATCACACACCACTTTAGATTTCTTGTTCATCCCATTCAACAAACATTTTTGAACTACCATGCTAGGAGGTGGAGAGGATTCAAGCACAACTTGACTCAATGTCAATCCAAGGCAAAGATGGACGTGAAAAAAAAATACAAAGAAACCAGTCCTGCTTCCTTATCAGGCTTTCTGTTTTTCCCCTTTTCTCTTCTACCTGTGGTTCCCCTGATTTCTTTGCTCTTTCCCAGGTTTCTGAGTCCCATCTGGTGTTTACAATTTCATCAGATCATTTTGAACTAAACAGGAAAGACTAATGTCGTTCAGAGGCCACAGTGGGTCACTGAATCAAAATCATCCCCCTCACTGGTTCAGGGGCTGATTTCCTGTAAGCAAGAAGGAAATGGCAATGTGAGATAAGTAGGGTGGCATTTAAACTCCAAATACCTCCTCCATAGGTCTGCTGTGTGCCTGAAATTTCTATTAAAGTTCCAGAATTGTAAGCAAACAAAATAAGGAATGAATGAAAATAGTCCACTAGATAGAAGTAGTGCCTCTTTTGGAGGGATCTCCTCCTCAAAACCCAGATTTTATTACTATCTTGCAGCAGAAAAGCCAGAATCCTACAGAAGCTAAGTGACTTACCCACAGTCCAAAGGTTTGAATGACAGATGATTGATTTATAATGGAGAACAGGGCCCAAGGAACTGGGACTCAGGACATTTAGGAGTATTTGGCCTGGGGCAGTCTCGGAGGTGTGGGTGGATTGCCCTGGCTGGGAATGGGTAGAGAATAATACGGAGGTAGAAGGTAATAGAAACCCTAGGGAAGTCTAGCCTCACCAAAAAAAGCCTCTCTGCAATTCCTGGGAAGAAAGGCTGGTCATCATGGCATGATTAATTTGTGTCTACCACATTACCACTTAGAGGCAAGAGTTAATGTATTCAAGAGGAATCTCCTGCAGCCTGGCCTCCGCGGAAAGGAGCTGACCTCCACCAAAGCTCCATGGAAACTGGTTACAGTTTATGCTTAAGATGAACAATCCTGGTCATGGCAAGGCTTGGACCCAGCCCTCTTTTCCCACATGATGCCAAAGGAGGGGGTCTTGTGCTTCCCAAACATGCGCTTGGATGGGGCAAATCCTGCCTCTAGCCCACCATGTTAAATAGCTAGTGTTATAAGACTTGGACCTCATATTGCAGATGGGCGAGCACCAGACAGCCTGGTGCTTTCTTCAGCCACGACTAATGAGTGTGAGTGGCCAGGAAGGCTGTAGCCCAGGTTCTGCCATGTCATATTGCTGTTTTATCCCTGATCACATGACGGAGATGGCTGAGGCTTCTCTAATCATGTAGTTTAAATGCTTTACAATCCAGGGGGCAGGAGCCCTCTCATGGCATCTGAATTTCAGGCCTGCTGGATTGTTGTGTATGACAACATTCCTAGCCTGGAATGTGCCCACCTAACCAGGAATCCTCACACCCACTACTATTTCTTCCTCTATAAATTTTCCCTAATAAACATTGCTTGGCCATTTGCTTTTGTTTGTTCAACAACCTCCAGATCTATTCCAGTGCTTGACTTGGAGATTGGAGGTCTAAGATTAGAGGAATGCAGATAAATGCTTTCACCCGTTAATTCATTGATCACTTTTTTCAGTACTTAGCAAGTGCTGAGACACAGCAAGTGCTAGAGACTCAATAATGAGTAGAGAATGAGGCTCCTGTCCTGGAATGACTCCCAGTCTAGATGAGTTGCCTGTCTGAGGAGTTCACTGCTCAGACTCCTTCCCTGTGTCAGTTTCCATCTCTGTGCAATGAGTAACAGGGAAACATTCAACTGTTCATGTGTGTTGGGCTGGGTATGAGCAGCCCAACACACATGTTGGGCTTGGATAATAGTTGCCAACATTTTTACAATCTCGTGCTGGCTTCCCTCCATGTCTCAGCATGAGATTAGGCTTTTCTGCTCTCCAATCCTTGATGTGTATCCATAAAAAGCAAACATTTTAATATCAGTCTGAATAAGACTTGCAAAGCATACAAATCGAAGACATTGTGTAGCAAACATAAATAGCTTTTGAATGATCTCTATGAGTTATCTGGACTTACACAGGTGCACATTGAAAAAAATGAGTTATTCATAAGAACTCTGAGGCAGGCTAAGAATTACTAAGTTTACATATTTTTTGGCATATAATGACATTCTGGATTTTTTTTTTGAGAGGAACCATACTAGATTCTTATTGTTGGATTATACTTGTTCTGGTTTCTAACACAATGAAATAACACCATAACATGTGAAGAAAATTCTTTTTTAAAAAATATATGTCTATCGGGCTAGGTGCGGTGGCTTATGCCTGTAATCCCAGCACTTTGGGATGTCAATGCGGGAGGAGTGCCTGAGCTCAGGAGTTTGAGACCAGCCTGGCCAACATGGTGAAACCCTGCCTCTACTAAAAATACAAAAATTATCCAGGCATGGTGGTGGGCATCTGTAATCCCAGCTGCCTGGGAGGCTGAGGCAGGAGAATCCCTTTAACTCGGTAGGTGGAGATTGCAGTGAGCCAAGATTGTGTTACTGAATTCTAGCCTGGGTGACAGAGCGAAACTCCGACTCAAAAAAAAAAAAAAAATATATATATATATATATATATATATATATATATATGTGACTGTCATCTACTTACCGATCCATTCATTTTCTAACCTATCATTTCTCTCCCCTGCATAGTTATCAATGCAGGCTTGGTGGTACAGAAGCACAGGATAAGCTATGCATGGTTCTGAGCTCTGATTGGATATACAAATGGATATTTCCAGCATTCGTGAAAGTACCTTTTGGTTAAACACATAGAATATAATTATATATTATAATTTACCTAAAGCTTTTCCTTCAAAGACCTCAAATTGCTACAAAGTTACTTTTAGAATAAAGATCCTGTGTGAATAGAAATCATAGTAAGTGAACTCTTTATCCTGTCCTACTCATGAAACACACAGGTGTAGATCACAATCAGAGGAGAAACATCATACTAAAATGCAGTGATATCTTGTGAGAGGAGGGTTTGGCCCACTCTTGGCTGCCATTCCCCTTAGAAACCCAGAAGAGCCTGCTCACTATGACATGGAAGCCGGGCATTAAACTGTAGCTACCATGGCCTACCTTTAAGTCTTGTTATTAATAACAGTTCAAACAACACATATTTTGTGAGGGCTTAGACTGTTTCAAACACCACGAGACTCTACTAAAAATGACTATATTCAGTCACAAACTTTGAATGAAGGTTTACCAAGTTCCAACACTGCGCTACATGCTTTACATAAATTATTCCATTTAATACAATCCCAGTAACATTGGGAGGCAGATACTATTACTATAATCATATTGAAGACAAGGAAATGAGGGCCCAAAGGAGTTAAACCACTTGCCCGCGGTTATCACACAGCTAGTAAGCAGCACATAGTAGGATTTGAATCTGCTGATCTATCCCCAAAGGTCTCACTCTTCAGGACTATTCTGGATTCAAGTCACTGGAAGGCTACACGGCATCAGTGCCTCATTGTTATGTATGAATTGTTTGTTCCCATTAGTACAGACATTGCCAGGCTGGCCACATCCTCTCCAGGAGACCACGAAACACACTCCTTATGAGTTCTGGGCATTGTTCTGTGAGCCCTGGATCCTTTGGCATCCCCATCACGCTGCTTGGGATTACTCCTTTATATCTTCCACATAAGCCTGCTTCTCATTTTCAATAAGATCTAATTTTATTTAATTCTGCCTTGTATCACTTAATTTCTAATACATGACTTTATTTTTTAGAGTAGTTTTAGGTTTACAGGAATACACAGTAAAGTACAAAGTTCCTGCATATTCCTCCTACCCCCACACTGGCACAACCTTCCCCATTGTGAACACCCTGCACTGGAATGGTACATATGTTACAAATGATGAACCTACACTGAAACATTATCACCCAAAGTCCATCTTACATTAGCATTCACTCTTGGCGTTACATGTTCTGTGGGTTTTGACAAATGGATAATAACATGTATCGTACTGAGTAGTTTCACCGCTCTAAGAATCCTTTGTGCTCTACCCGTTCTTTCCTCTCTACCCAACCTCCCCAACTCCTGAAAAGCCCCCATCTTTTTACTGTCTCCATAGTTTTGCCTTTTCCAGAATAATACAGTAAGTAGCCTTTTCAGATTAGCTTCTTTATTTAGTAATACGCACTTAAGATTCCTCCATGTCTTTTCATGGCTTGATACCTCCTTTGTTTTTAGCACTGAATAATATTCCATTGTCTGGATGTACTATCATTTTTGGATGTGATCTTCTTAAAGTCACAGTTTGGGCTTCCAGAAATTCTCCTCTGACTTAAGAAAAAATACATATGGGCTCTGCTAGGTAGTAACTGGATACTTTAACAGACCAACACTGGAAGGTATTCTTGATTGACAGTGGTATCATTGGATTACTCCAGGATAAAACCGTCAGGTTTTACTAGAGTTCTGGTCACTCAAGGAGGAATTTGTGATGGGGAAGCCCAGGAGTATGAGGCTCACTCAGAGGACCTTTGAGGGAAGGTGGCTTTTTAATGTCCCCAGATGACACCATATGGACACCTCATCCTACAGGCGGGATGAGCTAAGATTCCTAGAAAACCCTAGCCATACCTGGTATTACACTTTGGGTCCATTAGCATCTTCACAATTAACATCCTGGGATCTGCATGAATGGAAACCACAGAAGAGACACTGGCTTATTCTCAGCTGCACAGAATTAAAAAATCACAAAACTAGCTTGATGAGCTAGGAAGGCGCCTGCTCAACCAGGACTGTTTTGCAGAAAGCACAGTAGGCTTGAGGGGCATTAATTTCAAATGGACTTGACGTTGCTTGGCATCTTCTTGGTCAGAATTTATGAAAAGATACCTTTTTGCCTCATCTAATTAATGATGGTCATTATAGACCTCTGAAATATCCTCAAATGACTGTCTCAGTAGCCCTCTGAAGTCCCTGCTTTTTGGAAAAGTCTCCTTTTCCAAGGAGCACATGAATAATCGACAGGCTGCCAAGGAGGCGGATAGCAGAATGTCTTCCGTTACCAACAACTAGAAACCTTGTCAATCCAATATCCCTGGTAAAATGATGGCAGTCTACGTCAGGGATTAGCCCCGTGGCTCTTGTCATTTGGGAAATGCTTGGAGGATAGGATAAGGACTGACATTTATTAGATGCCCTTCTTTTGCCAGGCAGTGTGTTTGGTGCCAGACATACATCACCTTATTTAATTGTGATAATACTCTTATGAAGAGTTGTCCACTTAAAAAAAAAGATGAGGAGCCAGATTCAGAATATTAAGCTACTTGCACAATTTTACATACCTGATATTGACAGAGCTAGGATTTCAGCTTTTTTCTGACTCTAAATGCTGGGCTCTTTATACCACAGGCACCACAAAAGCAACCAAATAACAAAATCACTTCCTGTATGGTTCATTTAGGTTAACGAAACTCTCTTCTGAAATGCAAGTACTCGCCGATAGAGTTATCCTACTAAGTCATTCATACACATGAATAACTTAGAATTCACATGCGTGTGAGTAACTTTGATAAGATTAACCTTTACGTCTTCCTTAATGGAGATCACTGTCCCAGTGAGAAGGTACCAGTTGGAATGAAGAGCGGGCAGATGGAGAGTTTCTGAGAGTACAGTCCCTCAGGGAGGAAGACCTCAGGTAAAGTTAGAGACTGAGGAGGACAATAAGAAAGGTGAAGGTGGTGTCCAAGGACTGCACCAGCCCGGCTCTGCACTAACGTTTTCTATCAGGTACTCAGAAGGCTGTTTACTGAGAATTCTGACAGGTAAGATGGTCAGTGTATGAGAGCCAGCATAGCAGGAAATTGATCTGTGTGAGACCTAAAGCAGACCCTTAAGCTTCAGTGCTGCTTCTGCCCCTCATGGTCTGTGTGACCTTGGTCAAGTCACTTACCCCATGCTTTTCACCTATAAAATGGTGGTATCTAGTAATACATATTACACTTGGGTACTGTTAAGGGTCAATGAGATTTCTCCATATATAGTGCTCTGAAAAGTACCTGGTAGCTAGTGATTCATAAATGTCAGCCCTAAGTATGCAATAGCCATACCATCTGACGGTCCTCTCTGGCCATCAGCAGATTACAAATCCCATGTGATTCTTCCAGTACATGTAAAATCAGACCAGGTGATTTGGAGCTTGATTGTAGGAACAATTATGAAAAAAAAAATTCTTTCAGTGTTCCTTAGCTTTCAAGAGTTTGGGCATATGGGAGCACCATATCCAGGAATGCAGGACCTTTCTGACTAAAAGGAATGTTTATTTTGCCCTTACAACTCTGCTAATAATTTGCCTTAATGTACCAAATTATGGTTTTATTTTGTATTTGAAATAGATTAGTTATATGCTGATCTCAATCAATGTTACTTTTATGCAGACAAGCTTCCATTGTATTTTACTGTTTAAGACAGTCTCCTTATATCACATTCAACAGAATGGGGCGATATTCTTATTCCAGGCCCAGAGATTTGATGTAATTCTTCTAGTAGTAGTTTATCGTGCTAACTGATTCTGAAAAATGTGACTTTATTATCATTAGTATTATCTTTACTTCCCACTTCCTTATTATGGGGCATTTGCTTTGTCTTTTATAATATCTTGCCCCTCTATGCCTTGCTGCATGTTGAGACTCAGAGGGTCAGTGGCAGGATGCCTTGTATGTTGATCCACTTTTTGGTAATCAGCTAAAAGGGTGATGATGGGCTACAATATAGTTGAGTTGCAGCAAAACATTCATCCTAATGAAATGTGACTTTATGAAAGAAATGCTCCTAATCCTCTCAAGGACTGAGCCAGGTCATCACGGGTAAATGAAAGGTATTTGAGATTTCTTTCTTTTTACAAAAAAACATGTTGAGTCCACCAGCTGTTACCAAGAATATTAATAAAAACCTTGTCAGTTTAGAGTTATTGCTGTTCCTGAAGAAAAGATAAATGTATGTCTTTTTAAATCGGGACATATGAGGTTTTAAAAATATTGTTGTAGACTTCTGCTGGCTACATTTCCTTCGCTCTTTTCCAAGCTTTGGGCTGGAGAAACTTAAAAATGTCTCTGGACCAAAGTTAAATATTAAATGAAAACCTTGTGTCCGAGGAGCTCTAGGATTAATAAATGGTGGCAAAATTGGTAAGATTCCAAAGAATCAGAGAAAGAAAGCTCTCAAAGGAATGAAGTTGTATTGTAAACAGTATCTACTTCTGAGCTGTAGGATCAAATCTATAGGGAAAAGATGAACTACAGAGTATTTCAGGCTTGGAGGAGGCGCCATCTCTTTGAAGGTGTCACGGTGCTACACTTACTATAGTTAAGGTAGAATGCAAAAACATATCTGAAGGAGCCAAGAGTTAATGCTTTACACAAATATGTGATGCAATATCATAAGAGAGTCTCTCTCCCCGAAGGACATCATCTTTAACTGTCGCTAGTACTAGCTTCTGAGAGTCAACTCAAATTATGATGATGAATATTAATTTTAATAGAACCACATTTTTCCTTGAGTTTATTTTCTTTCTTTAACAATGAAGTATTGTTAAAGGATTATATAATGAAACAGGAATACAAAAGTTTACTTTTCCAGATAATTGCAGTGATAATTTGCTTTCCAGCCTTAAGTGCATGGATTGAGTGAGCTGTTGAGTCTCAGGTCTTTCTTCCCAAGTATGCCTCAGTGATTGGGGATCATGTGCTGTAAGATGGACTGCAAGGTGGAAAGAGCCTATGGGTTGCAGAGTCTTAGCCACCTGGATTTGTATCCTGGTTTTGCCACTGTCCAGCTGTGTAACCTTAAGGAATACACAGACATAGCTTAGCATGAAAAATGGGAATAATAATACCTGTGGGGATCATATTTGGTAACAAATGCTGATGCCTGACAACTAGCAGAAACTCAACAAAGTGTAGCTTGACTAATATTCAATACATAACCTTTGTATTCTTGCCATTACTGTGGTTCCAGGATCCAACAGGGTATTAGTATTCTTTTTACCAATCAGTTCTGGTACCTTAGGCACATCTATGAACAAAATTATCTTTAAAATTGCTGAGCTAACATTTGATATATAAATACTATATATTAGCTTAAGAAAGAAAATACTTGTGGTCACAACCACTTTATGATGCTCTGAATGGTGGTTAGGACACTTTGCTGAAATTGGAATGTAATTTTAATATTTTTGATTAGGCATCAGAAGAGAAATCTGTTGTGTTAGAGAAGAGAATGGTATTAAAAACTTCTAGTAACCATGAAATGTTAACATTCTTAAGTTGGGTGCCAAGAACATAGATTTGACCAAAAGGAGTTATAGGACCAGTTGAACATTACTCTGCTTACAGGGATCCCTGCCTTGTGCCAATGATATTGAGAAAATACCACATACTAATGATGTAAACTAGAACTAGATGTAGTGTAAGAAGCCAAGCTTTACCTTGAAAAAGGCCTGGGGAGGAATTTGGGAGGGCTTTGTACAGCAGATGTTAACATCACAAAAGGACTTTGGCCTCCAAAAAGGATTAAACTGTTGCATATGCTTTAAAACATCTTGGATACCATAGTCCTGCTGTAACTCCCTCTGGCTTCGTTGTAGAGTGTATAAACAAAAAAAAGACATGATTGTGGATTCTCATTGTATTTCCTGTTCTGCTAGATATCCTTTGCTGAAAGGATGGGATGTTGGCTGGGGATTGTGAAGTTCATTCTCTTGCTGTTGGTTGATGTGAGCTTGAGCAGTTGTACCAGACTGGAGCTAAGATTGAGGTCTCTGCTTTGTTTTATTCTGAGAAGGGTGGAGCTTCCTCTAAGACAGAGGAGAATAGTGAATCAGCTGGTAACTATGATATCCAAGACCATATCTCTGTGAGCCATTTCATAATGTAACTTGTTACATTGCCTACACTTGGTGGCCAATGCAGAATGTATCATATTCTTATTCCTTATTGTATCCTCTTGGCTATTTTTTTCTGTTAACTATTATTATTAATAACTGTTCTCTTAATAACCATTAAGAGAAAGTCTGGTTAACTACTTCATCAATCCCTTAAAAAGTGCAACTATTTTATGTGTTGAATGGTACCATATTTATACTTGAATTATGGGATGGTTTGACATGACAGCTAGCATTCATGGAGAGCTTACTATTGGCCAGACACTGTTGAAAGCACTTTATATTGATTAATTGATTTAAGTGCCTATATTGCTTAACTCGTTTAATTCTTAGAAAAATCTGCCTGAGAGCTACTACCACAATTATCTCTACTTATCTGTGTCGAACTCAAGGCATAGAGGTTTTAAATAGCATGTCAAAAGTCCTACGGTTAGTAAGTAATAGGACGGGAATTTGAACTCAGGGAATTTACCTCCAGGTTCTAAGCACTTAACTACTACAACATATTACCTGTTTGAATGGAAACTTTGAATACTGAATAGATTGTGTTATACACACACACACACACACACACACACACGTACAGGTACACATACATACTTTTCATATTCATGCAACTCACAATTGAGTTTGAAATTTTATACAAATGTTGTTATGGTCTTTATATTCATTGAGCTGCCAGATTAAAACTCAGAGTTATTGAAGAATACAGCAGGACTTTATTCATTAAAAAATCTCTAGATACCTCTTACATGCAAAGAACTCTAGTTTAAATTGGAAACAAAGAAAAATAAGGCACAATCTCTAATGTTTTGTGAACCTTAGGAAGATAAGAAAATTCTCATGCACAAAACTCTTTAAAAAGTTCAGTTAGGCGTGAAGAGAATTTTGGGGTGATATGGTTTTCCAGGCCTCTGGTGGGTGATGGTCACTGGGCCTGGAAGGAGGAGGCTGTTCTTACCACAGAGAAAGCAAGAAATCCTGCGTCAGCCAAAGAGACAATTCTAGGTCAAACGTCCAACTACTTGAGTCAACTGCCTGGTTACTTGGGGAAGCCTGGGGGAGTACATGGTGACCAGTTGGCTGAGGTGGCTAGTTCTTGGGTGGCAGATCATCCCAGGTGAAAGCAACAAATCCCAGGTCAGCCAAAGATACAGTTTTTCTAGATCAAGCCTCCAGCTACTGGGGTCAACTGCGTGTTTACTTGGGGAAGCCTGGGGGAGTAGATGGTGACCAGCTGGCTGAGCTGGCTAGTCCTTGAGTGGTAGATCACCTCAAGAAGTTGAACATGGTACTGGGTGCATGGATTCTAGAGCCACATTGCCTGGGTTAAAATCCAGCTCTGAACCCTATTACCTACGTGACTTTAGGGAAAGTTTGTTTTTTTCCAAAAATCTTTGTGTCTCATTTTCCTTTTCTATAAAATGAGGATCATAATAGGACTTTAACACAGATTGAATAAGTCTATGCATGTAATGTGTTTAGAATGGTGTCTGCCATGAAGTAAGTGTGATGTAGGTATTAACTGTTATTACTGTTATCATTACTGGTGGAGGCAGGCGTGGAACCAGAGGTTTAGACAGGCAGGAGGTGCACAGCCTATCTTACTTAGAACAAATGTAAACCCAAGAAACCCATCCCTCTCTCTCATCTCCCAGAGTACATTTCTCTGACTCCTGCTTGTTTTGTGTTCTAAAAAAATTTATGACAATGAAATATGTGCTCATGTTTTCTCCTCTTAATTAGAGTTATTTTCATGTTAGCTGATAATTCATTGTTATGATACCTCCTTTGGAATATATAACATGTTCTGTTTGTTCATTGGCTTTGGACCATTGGAAACTGGGACAGGAAATCAGATGACTGCACTTATAATTCAAAGAGCAAGTTGCATAATCCTCAATGATACTGAGGTGCAGATGTCTTGCCTTATATGAAGCTATGGATCTTGAATTTCTAGTTCCAAATCTTCTTTTGAAATACCTTTCTCTGTTATGAATGAAAGGTGTCCAGTTAAAGAGGTTGATTTCCGCTTATCCATTACAACAAAGGGGACATTAACTCCAAGTATGACCCAGGTTGGGCCAAGAGGAACCTTTGCTCTGACTGTCCTCCAGCCATATCTCTCCCAGGTGCTATGGGGTGAGAAGCCAAAGGATTGTGCTATGCAGAGCCCACACCCCTAGACCATGCTCTGGATGCACAGGATCCTGGGATTCTCTGTGCAGTTGATCTTGAGCCCTTTCCAGTGTCTGCACAGGCTTTTGTTCAGGGTCCTGCCTCTTGACATAGACTGTATGACAGGGATTGTACAAGCCTGGGACAAATGTGGATCTAGGGAACAGCTGTTTGCTGGAGGTTGTGAATAGAGTTTTGCTGTGTGATTGGCGTATTCACATGCATGGCTGTGAAACCTGTTGTGGTCCATGGCAGAGTTGAGGGTGGAAACAAAGAACCCAGCATCAGGCTGGTCTCCCTGCATCTTTGCATTCAGAACTCCGAAGTATTGGAAAATTTGAATTTTACCCCCCAGCTTGATATGAAGTTATATTGCCAAGGCAGAAGGATGGAACATAATTTTTTTTAACAGTCTGTTAGCTCACCTCATAACTTTTAAATATTTAAAGGTATGGTATGTGGACTTTATTTGTACTTTTGCTCAAAGCATGACAAATGTTAGTCTGGGCCTGATTAACATAGATACACATTAAAAAGCCCACGCTAAAATGTGTGTGATTTTCTTTGCTGGTATTGAAGTGCTCAAGAAACAGAGCAGTCAGTTCAAGTGCAAAAGCAGAGGACAGCCAATGAAACACCAAGGATTACTATCTATTACCAGTTTTATTATTTTCTTATCTCAGAAATGAGACTTCTGAGAAGGGAAAATATGATCATTTTAATAAATCAAAACCAATAACGGGACAGCTTCACTAGAAGAAAAAGCAGAAGAAAACAGAAAAATCCCTAGAGGTCAGTTGTACTAAACATGGTATGTATCACCTCTCTGTCAGCCAAAGCTGTGGTGTCTAAAAATTATTGCTGGAATAGCTGGAATTCTTCATAAAAATTCCATGAAACCTGGGGGCTTCTGAGCAGCATATGTGAAATTAAGAGAAAAGAAATATTTCATCTTCTGTGAAAGTCACAAGTACAAAGAACAAGGTGTTAACAAGAGCAGCTAGGTATGAGAGGGTGTCTATTTTCTTCTTTTCGTGTTCCATATGTTTTCTTCAGATACTAAAACCAGGCAGCGTTGGAGAGAGGGGAGGACTCCTTTTTTGTCCCCTTATTGTTCCTGGGGAAATTTGTACATAGGCTGCTCCTGCTCGGTGAGGTAGCATTCCTGACATGCACACAACTTCTCCTGACCTAGTACAGCTTCAACACAGGCTGCCAATTTATTCCTGTACCACATGCAAGGAGGTGCAAACTAGCAATACCAAGTGGAGAAGAAACTTAGTCTTAGAAATCTGATTTTTTCCATTTCAATTTCAACTCTGAGGATCAACTAGGAACTCCTTTGAGGAGTCAATCTCAGCCTCTTCATTTACAATCATTGTGGCCTCTGGCAAGTCACAGAATCACCACTAACCTCAGTTTCTTTAGGTATACCATGAAAATAATAACAACTAACCTCTAAGGTTTGCAAAAATTGCCAACACAGTGCCAGGTCCACAATAGATGCTAAGCGTTTTGGAGCTCCTTCAAAATGAGTATAGTATTTTAAGAGAAATTGGTATATATTTATATA
Organism: Sapajus apella; assembly: GCF_009761245.1. NCBI lineage: Eukaryota > Metazoa > Chordata > Mammalia > Primates > Cebidae > Sapajus > Sapajus apella. The sequence goes on from NW_022436980.1 coordinate 20,676,708, forward strand.
TGACATAGAGTGTTTCCTTTTTTATTTCAATAAGAAAATTTCTACCCCCCTCCAAGTTTATTCAGTCATTGTTTCTATATACATGTCACGTGGGTATAGTTCTGGAGAGTAAGTCTACTGGGAGAGCAAATGTGAAACTAGATGTTCTTTGACTATTTTCTACCTCTCTTCCAAGGAACTCCTGAGTTAAAAATTCATCTGGCTCCCATTTTCTGCAGAATTTTGCTTATTTGAAATGTTCAAAGAAATCAATTGATCTGACTTCAAACAGACTAGATTTTGCTGGCTGTCGAAAAGCCCTGTTTGTGTCACTCCCAAATCTGGACTTTGCAAGTAGCCAATTCCCTTCATACCTTAGTGGAGGACTTCTTTTTGGCTGCCTACCCTCTGTGCTGAGCCAAGTGTCAGGCTGGGAATGGAGGCAATAAATCTCTCTGAGTATTCATATTTAGAATTTCTCCAGTTGCTTCTGATAAGGAAATGGCAGAGTCTCTCAGGTCTACACATGAACGTCAGAGAAATTTGTAATCCAGATCATGTTTAGCTGAGAAAATGGTAAGCACAATGTGCTAAACCTGGCTTTGAGTTAACTCAAATGGTTTTGAGGGTTTGGGTTATGAATGTAGAAGTTATGTTGCTTCTCGACTAGATTGCCCTTGGACATGTTTAGAATAAAAAAAAATTTCTCTCTATCTTTTAAACTATTCTGACTGAATATTTAATATTTCTCTTTGGGAGAGGGGGTAGCGAAATTCTAGCTGAAGGTCTTTGCAAATAAAGGATCTTTTCTTTGCCTAGCCGAGCTGCCTCACTGTTTGCCCCCCTCCCTCTGCTTTTCCTCCATATATTTTGGTACTCCCAAGTTTCATGCTAAGCCTCAATGACTGACTGAAATGAATGTGACTGGAGACCAGGCATTCCTCAAAGATGGAAAGATTTTTCCATGATCTATGCACGTGCTCTGAGATGACTAATGGAGCCAACCCAGGTCTGGCCAGCTCCCTACATGAGCATAGTGAAAAGACATTCTCAAAATAAAACAAGAAACACGTTTTTTGAAGTCTCCAGTTGATTTTGAGTGTTTTCTATCCAACAACATCACTGACAACATTCACTGTCTGACATCTTAGTAGAAGTGGTAAAAATTGCTTCATACAGCAGCAATTCTTAGGCCCTACTGTCATTTGCTGGAGACTCAAAAACATATATAAAGAAGAGGAAGAGAATGATGTGATTGTCCATGTAGAAATACTACAGGGGCTTTGTTAGCTAAGTGACCCTTTTCAAAGGAGCCATGGTCATCTGGTAGGAGAAACCCATTTAAAATGTTCTCTCCTAAGCCTACAGCCAGTCAGCACCTCATGATGATTTTGTTGGCACAAAGCAATACAGCCAACGAGTTTGGCACAGTCACCATTTGAAGTGAATTGTTCTATTCTTTTTATGGTTGAAAAAACTGTCTTGGGTTTTACTGATTTAACTGGCTGTTTTGGTGTCACGTAAGATACAGCTTTTCAGACTAGTAAAGCAGAGTCATTGTGTGGCTAAAAAAAACATTGGTTAATCTGAAAATCACATACATTTGATCTCGGAATGTGTCTTTTACTTGTGTTTGAACATGGGTGTGTTTGACATCCTGAGAGTTTATTTCAAGCAAAATATTGAAACAGAATGAAAAATCTACCCAGATATTTTAGCCCTTATGTACTTTTCCCTTTTTCTTATGTTTAGGCTATGACTTGGGGCAGGGTAGATTAGGAAATCATTTTGCGGATATTTCTAGGTTAGAAGTCTGTGTCACTTCTTACCCTTATAATAAATTTTGGAAGCTCTGAGAGAACTGAGAAATTACATAACAAATACAACTCCTTTGTTTTCATTTGTTATGTGTTTGCTAAATGCATTCATTCAACACATTTTCTTATTGTCTACTGTGAGTCAGGCACTGCACTTCTATACAGTGACAGATAAGACTGGTGAGATTCCTGTTCTCGTGGAGCTTGTATTTTAGCGACGGGAACAAGACACTAAACCAAACAAGATAATTTTAGATAGTGATAACTGCTAAAAAAAAAAAAAGAGGATTTTGTGATGGGTTGGAAGTAAGATCGATGGAACTTTAGATGGGCTGTCAAGAAGGGTCTTCCTGAGGATGTGTCAGCTGAAACAAGCCAGCCATATGACTCTCCAAAGAGTGTGCAGGCAGAGCGTTCAGCAGGTGTCAAGGCCAATAACCGTCCTTTATTGTGAGGACTAAATGAGCTAGTATGGGTAGAGTGCTTAGAGCAGTCCTGGCATCTGTAAAGGCTAATTGTTTTGAATTCACTAAATATTCATTGAGTATCTACCAGGTTCCAGTCTCAGTAGTAGGCACAGGGAATTAAAGGTTACAAAGAGAGAGACCTGACTTCAAGGAGCTCAAGCCAGACTTCAGTGAAGCATTTCTCGATGTGTGGTTTACAGACCACTTGTGTCTTACTCACTGGCCTTCCTGTTTCCTAGTCTCCTCCACATGGAACCTGATTAGAAAGGCTTAGGAAGAGGTCCAGAAATCTGCATTTTCTACAAGCTTGCTCTAGTTGATTTTTATGCCCTATAAAGATTGAGAACCACAGTCCTAATGAATCGTTTGTGATTAAACTGTGGTTCTTTTCAATACAGTATCTGTTAACAGCATCCAATATAACCAACTGCCTGTGCTACAAAGAACACTTCATACTACTCACGAGGAGCTCTGCCCAGTTTATAGAGCCATAAATATCATGGAATTATGTTTCACAATTAACATCCTGAAATCCTCAGGGATAACTTTTTCACTGATCTTGAACTGACTGGGGAAGCTGTATTAACCTGCTTTTGGCTATGGTTTGGAAGGTTTGTCTGACACTCTCAGGTGTCATTTAAAACCTGCCAAAGGAAAAAGAAAAGTCTTCTACCTTTTAGAAAGAATGTGTTAACTAATGTTTGCCAAAAGCTCTTGAATCCTGGAAGACATTCTACTTGTAAGTAGATTAGCCTAACTAAAATTCCTCCTTTGGGCTCCTCCTCATACCTATTTTTAAAGTGTGATGTCACCAAAAGGCGAGATGAGAAAGATTTACTTTATCTCTCTTTGACGTTCTGCTATTAGCTTGATGCAAAAGTAATCACGGTTTTTGCCATTGAAAGTAGTGGCAAAAACCGTGATTACTTTTGCACCAACCTAATAGAATGTGTTCTCGTTATTTTCTCACTTTAGAATAGCTTATACAAATTTTAAAAGGTTTTAGATTCAAAGATCTTAAGGAACACTGGATACAAGGATAGAGGATCAGGCTGCATGACAGTAGCCTCTAAAGTCCATATGAGATTCTGTGCTGTAAAAGTGTGACAGCGCTTTTTCTTTCTTTTTTTTTTCTTTGAGATGGAGTCTCACTCCGTCACCAGGCACCAGGCTGGAATGTAGTGGCACGACCTCAGCTCACTGCAACCTCCGACTCCCGGGTTCAAGCAATTCTCCTGCCTCAGCCTCTCGAGTAGCTGGGACTACAGGTGCGCGTCACCATGCCCAGCTAATTTTTTTTGTATTTTTAGTAAAGACGGGGTTTCACCATGTTGGCCAGGATGGTCTCGATCTGTTAACCTCATGATCTGCCCCCCTCGGCCTCCCAAGGTGTTGGGATTACAGGCGTGAGCCACCGCACCCGGCCTATTTTCTTATTAAATACTTCTGAAAAGGGACTTAGTCTGGCAACAAATGTATCCCATTCAATTCCTTCTTCATTTCTCATTTTTCTCTCTTTACTAGTCTTCATCCATAGTTACTCAATAGCTATGACAGATAAAATGATGGTGATGGAGAAAGGCCAGCCCTGAGCATGAGGTCAGAACTGATAAAGGTAAATGAACTGATATAAGTTTAAGTCTTAGACACGGATCTTAGACAATTAGATAGAATTGACAAGGCAGTCAAAACGAGTCATCTTTTGGGGCGGCCAGCCTGTCAGTTACTTAGTTGTTTTGTTTAACTTTTCAGGTTGGCAGTGCTCCCCAACAGAGTATGAAGAATGGGTGAGAAATGCAGGCCCCATAAAATCTGCAGGACCCTAAGATAAAAATCTGTTAATGCTTAGTCAGTGTAATGAATAATCAACAAGAGACTAACTGTGACACCAGAGAAAGACTGTATTAGACAACAGTTGCACCCCCAAGGAGAAAAGTTTCTCCCAGCATTTTTATTACATTTCACCTGACAACATGAATTTTGATATAAAAACAAGTAGAAAGAAAAGATTCCTTTCCACCTTTTTTTTCCCTTTAAATTCAGCAACTTATTCAAGCTCTTCTTTATTTATGTCTTTATTCAACAAAGATTTGCTGAATGCCAACCACGTGCCAGGTACCATTCTAATTGCCGGGGATATAGCAAGAAGACAGAAAAGTCCCTGTCTTTCTACAGTTTATTTGCCATTAGAATTTCATTTCTTCTTCATTTATAAAAATGATCATAGCTAATTCAGATCCATCAGAGAAGCTAAAATATTGGAAAGAAGCATTCTCTGTAAAAAGCAGGGACCGACAAACCACATGTCCTTGGAATTTGGCGATCCTTCGGTTTTCTCTGCATATGAATCAGTTTCTGTGCCCATCTTTACATTACTGTTTCCATAGTTTTGGCTGTATGTCGGTTTTACCAGTGATTTTGGCTAAGATGTCTGTATTCCCAAAGTGAGTGTTCTCTTGCTCTTATCAATCATGCATAGGTAATGTGATGCTACTGTCCCCAAATCTTTGAGGCCAAGTTCAGCACAGCATAGATGCCTGGAAATTGAAGACCCTGGTTCTCATAAAAGAACCTGTGGCTCAGCGACCAAGCACATTTCTTCACATTTCTACTGTAACATTTCTTTCTTGAGAGTGTAAATCTCAGGCTGATGTTTACCATTCTTTTTAACTGAACTGTGAATATTTACCTTGTACTTCTTGAAAGAGTTAAGAGCTAAGCTTCCATTAATCGTAGTTGTAAACATGTGCTAAATAGGAGGCACAGTTTTGTAATTCATGAGTCTTTGAGACTACTTTTACAAAGGAATACCCAGAAATACTACATCTTATCAGGCCCATGGTCTGGTTCAGAATTCTGTCTCAGAGTGGAATACTTCATGTGGCAGAATGTCATTATTGCTATACATGGCTTATCCTTAAAAAGGCGAGGGGTGGGGAGTTGAGGAGAGATAGCATGGGAGAAATGCCAGATATAAGTGATGGGGAGGAAGGCAGCAAATCACACTGCCATGGGTGTACCTATGCAACAGTCTTGCATGTTCTTCACATGTACCCCAAAACCTAAAATGCAATTAAAAAAAAAAGATGGTGACATTTTCTAAAGATTCTTGAACTAAAAATTTTTTTCACTTTCAAAACTGAATTCTCAAATTGAGTTCACTGGTACAATTAGAGGATTATAAGTTTCCGAAAATGATTCTACCCCAACCTCCCCTATTTTGATAAACATTATTTGTACTTATCTAGTTGCTCAGGCTCAAAGTACAGGAGGCATTCCCAATATCTCACACATCCAATCCATCAGCAAGTTTTCTGATCTCTTTAATGAAAACGTATCCTGAGTTACTGGACACCGATCATGTTTTGCTGAGTCTAATCTCCCCAGAGAAACCAGAGTGATGGTTTAAAGATTCAAAGAAGCAGACCAGATCCTGTCACTCTCTTCAGAACCCTCCTGTGGCTCCCCACCCTAGTTCATGTGAACTCTGACCTCCCTCCACATCCTGCAAGACCCGCATGATCCTGCTCTGCTCTCTTTGACACTACCTCTTTAGTCACCAGGTTCTGGCCAGTGGTCTCCTTGCCATCTTGCAACAGGCCAGACTGCTTCCCAAGCTTGGGACTTCCCACGTGCCTGAACTGCCTTCCAGATCATTGCATGGCCTTGCCGTTTTCAGATCTCAGATTACATATCACCTCCTTAGACTGGCTTGTGCCAACCATTCAATTTTAAACAGTGTCCCTCACACTATCATTCTCTATCCCTGTCCCTTACTTGATTTTTCTTCATGATCAACATGATATTACACGTTTATTTATCTTCACAGTTATCATCTCTTCTCCAACCAGGGAGAATGTTAGCTCTAAGGGTAGAATGCCATTGTGGCTTCATTCACTAATAAATCTCCAACCTAAAACAGTGTCAGCCACATAGTAGATTCTCAACACATGTTGGTCGAGTGAATTAATAGAGTTTTTACTATCCTTGAAGTCTAATTAATTGTTTACTTCCACTATATTTGTATAAAGAACTTTTTAAAAAACTCAACTATCAAGGGAGTATCCTATATCAGGATTTGATTGTGAAACTACAATTGTGGGGCCAAGCACAGGATATATAAAACTAGGATATATAAACCCTCCCTTATTTTTTCAGGTTGTTTAAATTTTCTGTGCTTCAGTTTCCTTTGTTTTTCTTTACACTTCTCTGTGTCAATATCTTTATTTCTCAAATGGTGTTGATAATAAAACTTATCTAGGCTAATTTTAGGGTTGCTTTGGTGATTCAATATGTACAAATACTTGCAATGACATCAAGAAATCGACTAAAGTGAGGTACTGATATTTTACTGTACTCTCTCTCTCTGTCTATATATGTGTGTATATATATATATATATATATTTTTTTTTTTTTTT
>NW_022436980.1:20683488-20717120 GCF_009761245.1 Sapajus apella
CAGAGTCTTGCTCTGTCACCAGGCACCAGGCTGGAGTGCAGTGGCACAATTTCAGCTCACTGCAATCTCCCCCTGCTGGGTTCAAGCAATTCTCTTGCCTCAGCCTCCTGAGTAGCTGGGACTACAGGCGTGCGCCACCACACCCAGCTAATTTTTGTATTTTTTAGTAGAGATGGGATTTTACCATGTTAGCCAGGATGGTCTCGGTCTCTTGACCTCATGATCCGCCCGCCTCGGCCTCCCAAAATACTGAGATTATGGGCGTGAGCCACCACGCCCGGCCTAGTGTACCATATTTTAATTGTTACCCATTATTCCTGTGACTGTATGTTTATTTTCCTTTATTACCATGAATCTTGATCCCAGCAATCTTAGCATGTTATACATATACAGGTGCAAAGAAACCTCTAGTGCTTTGGTTTGATAACTCTGGTTTGGTCTATTGAGATAAGAAATTGTTTGGTAACTGAGACGTTTTAGGTAAGGCACTAAAAGGATTATCAGGGACCTGGTTTTTAAATTCAAGAAGATCTCTGATAAAACAGTGAGGAGTGTCGGACCTCAATCCACTGGCAAATATGTGATCTTTCTGTAGGAGTTCTTGGGTGAGGACCCTTGTAAGACAGTGAACAGGCAGGGGTGCACAGTTCAGGAGCACAGGCCAAGTACAATATTCAGGAAAATAAAGGAAATGTGTATCTTTCTGATGGATCTCTTTAATTTTCCCGCAAACACCATGAGTGTGATTATTTACTGCTAGCACTTATGGACAATAGACCAGGATATCAAATCTTCTTACCTTGCTTCTTTCACACATAAGAGACAATTAAAAAAAAAAAAAAAAACACCAAAAAGAATATCTTTGCACTTGTGATCACATTCAGTGGATAACATGAGCAGCTACTCTAAAATTTAATCTGCTTTTACAGAACCCCCAAACCACATCTCTGGGAGTTACAAAACTATGTAAACTATGTTCTCATTTTTTCTATCTCATAGATGAAAAAGTGGATCTAAGCGACTTGTCTAACATTGTACAGCAGGTAGAAAAATGATTCCAAATCTTAATCCAAGCTGGTGCTCATTTTGTTGCATTTGGCTCCCTGTAGGTAGAAACATTTCTTTAATTATTGCATATGAGCTGATTTCATTTGAAAGAATCAGAAAAAATTCATTTATCCAGTTTGTAATTAATAAAAATTTGCAGACCCATATCTGGAACTGACAACTGTTTACAGGTACTAATTGTTTCAGCAACTATGTTTTAAATTGATATAAGAAAGACTGGTTAGTGTAGTATCTTCCCAGTAGCTGTCTAGGTTCTTGAACCTCAGGCAAGTCTTTTAATTGCTTTGTACATTTGTAGTTTTATTTGTTGTCTCCAAAATGGGAAACATTGTATTATTTCATTGGATTGCTGTGAATAATTGAACATATATAAAGCATAGAACCATGCCTAGCCCATAGTAAGTACTATATATGTGTTTATTTTCATAGTACTCAGATATAAATGTAGATAAGACCAGAGCACATTAGAGTTTACCCTTAAGAGTTCTCATTTTGAACAGTTTTGTGTTTAAAAAAAAAAAAAAAAAAGCAGTCTCTAAATGAAAAAGCATTTCGTTCTGTAGTCTCTTGGTGCAATAATTCAAAGTCATCACTAGATGGCAACTGTGATCCATACGACTTTAGCTGCAGCAGCTAAACCCTGGTGTTAAAGTTTTCTATACCCTGTAGCATTGAGAAGTCAGGGAGTTTCCTTCCCACAAAGTGAGCTTTTAACAAAACTCCAGTCAGTAAATCTTCATTCTGTGGACACCCTTGAGGCTCACCCATAGGCACCTAGTTCTGGTGGCAGCCTCACAGAAGTGTGGGTTTACCCGCCTGCATCGTATCATAAATTTGCATTTCAGGAGTGCCTTTCACCAGATAACAACGGGACGGTGTCAGGATCCTGTGTCAAGAAGATCAATTAGTGGTTCTTAAAGTGTGGTCCCCCTGCCAGCAGCCTCACCATCATCTGGCAATTTGTTAAAAATGCAAGTTCTCGGGTCCCATCAGATCTGCTGACTAGTATTTTAATAAGACTTCCTTCCAGATGATTCTGATGTCTGCTAAAGTTTGAGAACCACTGAGATAAACCATTGTTTAGCATCATATATAAAGTTTGTGCTGGAAGGGTCCTCAAAGAACATTTTGCCCAATCCTCCCATTTTACTGAGAAGGAAAACTGAGGTCCCTGTAAGTTAAATGACTTACTAGTCATAGCAGTAGGCGTGTGGCAGAGCTGGGTTTCAGGGTTGTTGAGTTCCATGTCCCTGCTTTCCTCGTATGTCCATCTCCCCTTCTCTCACTCTAAACTGAGGCCACTAGGTGCCCATTCTACCTTGATATCTACTCATGAAATTAAAAAATACTTTATTTATGCAGGAGTTTGCTAATTTTTGTATTTGTAGTAAAGACAGGGTTTCACCATGTTAGTCAGGCTAGTCTTGAACTCCTGACCTCAGGTGATCTGCCCGCCTCAGAGTCTGTTCATTTCAACAGACATTTCTATGGTGATACAAAATTGAGCATGATGAATTCACTGCAGTCCAGAGTGTGTGCATATGTGTACATGCATGTGTATGGGGGGCACGTGGGGGACCTGAGGGAGAATCAAGTGAAAGTCGTCATCCCAATTGATAGGAGAGGGATACATGCAGGATGCCATGAGAAACAGCTGAGTGCAATGGTGGATTAGGTAACACAGGCAAGAGGAAGGAACTTTGGAGCTGACCTTGGATGCTAAGCAGGAGTTCAGCAGATGTAGAAGTCAGGATAAGGCATTTGGGGAGAGGGATCAGAATGTACAAGCATGTGGAGCCATGAAATAGTGTGGGGGTCACAAGAGTTTTGTTTCAGGGGAAGGGTGTAGTGGAGGAGTGATCATGTAATAAATAATAATCATATTACTACTACTACTGCTACTATCTGGGACTTATTAAATGTTAACTATGAGCCAAGCCCTGCACTAAGCCTTTTATATTATTATTGATTTAATTCTTAAATGATTTTGCAAGAGTCTACTCTTATCCCTATTTTACAGATGACAGTGAACATGCCTACACAGTGCTAGTTTTCTTAAAATCAAGTGTTACTATTTTCCATTTCTTAGGCCAAGATTGAATTTAGAAAAAGAGGTTCCATGTTTACTTCTTGCAGGATGTCCATAATGCAAAGTAAGTATGTATTGCAGGGGCTGAGGAGCATATTCTTAATGTATATAATTTTATTACAAGCATATTTTCATAAATGCATAAACTCAGGAGGATTTTGACAATAATTTGGATTTCCGAACCCAAAGAATGAATGTCCCATTATTCTTCAGCATATCAGCACTTTAGAAGTAGCCAGTTTTTCATGATAATAGATGAACTGTGTCTTAAAAATGGCTAGGAAAGCTCATTCAATTGTTTGGCTCCTTAAAGAAAGGAAGCTGAGTAATGAATGAATAACCTGGTCTGAAATCATGGGTCTGTTTTACTTTTGATTTTAACTTTATAAGTATTTGTTGTGAATGTGCTTTCTGCAGTCAATGTTAGCGTCTTTCCTTCATTTTATAGGACTGCCCATAACCAAACTAAAAATTTGAGTTATAATTAAAGTTCTGATAGGGTTCAAAATATCTAGTTTTTCCTAGGTAAGATTCCAGATGTTCTGGATTCCTTAAGATATTTTTGAGTGATTTTGCTTTTTCCTGAGAAAATAAGTTGTCTTTTCTTTTCTTCAGAGCCTCACTCTTGTCACCCAGGCTGGAGTGCAGTGGCACAATCTTGGCTCACTGTAACCTCCACCTGCCAGGTTCAAGTAATTCTTCCTGCCTCTGCCTCCCAAGTAGCTGGGATTACAGGTGCCTGCCACCATGCCCAGCTAATTGTCGTGTTTGCAGTAGAGACAGGGTTTCATCATGTTGGCCAGGCTGGTCTCGAACTCCTCACCTTAGGTGATCTGCCCGCCTTGGCCTTCTGTAATGCTGGAATTACAGGTGTGAGCCACCATGCTCAGCCCTGAGAAAATAAATTTTCTGTTCCTACTTTCTCATCTGCAAAATATTGAAATTGGAGGAGATAATCTAGAAGGCTCCTTTCATCTCTAAGAGTCTGTGAATTTATGATTTAATGATTAAATAGCACATATAACTCATTTCTGAGTTTTCTTTATAGTAAAATTTTAGTATTCATGGAAGAAATTATAAGACCAAATCTCTCTCCATTAATTTTTAAATGGCATCTCTAAAATAGCTCTGTGTTTTACTTTTTAGGATCACTGAGACTCTAACCAGCTCTAAGATGTGTTTATATATTTCCACCTGACATTTTACACATCTTAGGACCCAATAATAAGGCCAGTTTTAAGTAGATGCCATTAGAAATGATTGATGGCCAGTTTATGTTTTAAGGGGAAAGAGGTACACTTTAATGGTGCCCTGCTTTTCTGATTGCTACAGTAACAGTTTTCAGCTTTACCTGCCCATATTACAACTTTGATCTTTACACTCATGTTCATAGCTGAAGGGGAAATGCTTTCTCAAGAAAATCTTAAAAACTCAATCCAATTTTTAACCTTTCTTGTCTAGAGAAGTTGAATAGCCTATAGGTTGCCTTATCTTGAATCAAAGAAAGAGCACTAACACCTAGAAGGAAGAACCTATTACATTTATTGTTATTTTTTAAAAATTGTGTGATTGAGAGCAAAATTTGCATTTTACTCTCCCTGGATAATTTTTTCTTTATCACTTGCTATCGTTCTGGAGTCAGTTACAATATTTTTTTCTGTTTACTAATTATAAAAGCAATATATGTTTATTTTGAAAAAATTACAAAATAGTATACATAAGGGCACAATGCTGTCTAAAATTCTGCCACCCACAGTTGGCTATTAATATTTGCCTTTTATTTAATTCTAGATAAACATGAACATTAGCAAACTGAGGCCAGATGTGGTGGTTCAGGCCTATAATCCCAGCACTTTGGGAAGCCGAGGTGGGTGGATCACTGGAGGTTAGGAGTTCAAGACCAGCCTGGCCAACATGGTGAATCCCTGTCTCTACTAAAAGTACAAAAATTAGCCAGGTATGGTGGTGTCCACCTGTGGTCCCAGCTACTCAGGAGGCTGAGGCAGGAGAATCACTTGAACCGAGAAGACAGATGTTGCAGTGAGCTGAGATCATGCCACTGCACTCCAGCCTTGGCAACAGAACAAGACTCTGTCTCAAAAAAAAAAAAAAAGAAAGAAAGAAAAAGAAATTGGCAACAAGTTATGCATTCTATTTGGAAATATTCTTTAAAAATGAATATATAGTTAACTCATATGCATAATTTTAAATCTCTACCTTCAAAGATAACACATTGTCATTATTGTTGTATAAAAAGTTATAAAACTCTTTAGTTTTCATTATTTTGTGATTTTTTTAAAGAGCCATTTTGATTTACGTTCCTTTTGTTTGTTTGTTTTCATCTCTCCTTGTTCTAGAAAAGGTTTAAGGTTATTTCAGCACCTCTTCTTCCAAGAGAGTGTAATGGTGGAAAGCAAACATCTGAAATTCATATTACATAATTTTTTTTTTACATAAGACCTTTGCTGTTTAAACAATAGGTAAATTTTTAACAAACGGAGGAACAGCACTGTGAAGATTTCTACTTGAACATAAAGAAGCCCTTTACAACGTGAATAGTGACTCCTCTTTTATTTGCTGTCGTAAGTATGCATTTTTCAAAAACATGTTTGTAAGCCTACGAATCAGTGCTCTCTTTGAAGGTAGAGCTTTCGTCTTACTGCTCAGTATTCACAGAAACAGTTCTGTGTCTAGAACTGTTTCTGGGCCATTGTATTTGCTAGATAGATGCTTGTGGCATTTAACTGAATACAATGAAATCAATTCCAAATATTCTTATACCGTCAATGATAGGTTGAGTTATGATTTTAAATTGCTTTGGCATAAGCAGTAGTGGTTAAGACCTTTGGTTCTGTTCCCTGTTGCTGATTCTCAAAGCCCTGTAAAAGCGAAGTGAGAGAACCTTGGTGTAACTCTTAGCATAATACTTGAGCCCACATAACAAATGCCAAATAGATGGTGGATTTTAGTGATCTGCTGTTTTTACTATGTATATTTTTTCTTCTAAATAAGAACTCATTATTTCCTGAGGACTTTCAGTTAGATTGTTTCCTAACAGAACTAAGCTATTTATTTAGAGATTATATATAAAATATCGTAAAGACTTGTTAGGTGGAATAAAATGTACTGTACAACAAAGGTATATATAATTATTATTTTACATAGTATATATCAACCTAACGGTTTACAATCTCATTCATTTATGATGTTTAATGGGAACATATTTGAAAATAGAGTGCTATAGAGCCATAAATGTAATTTATAGTTCTTGCCATAGGACTTTCACTTCTAAGTCTCTCAAGTATTCAACAGGTACAAAATGAACTCTTTTTAAAAAATTTTTATTTTTTAAATAAATTATTTTATTGTACTTTTTAAGTTCTGGGGTACATGCGCAAGTTTTGCAGGACTGTTGCATATGTACTCACATGCCATGGTGGTTTGCTGTCTGCGTCTCCCCGTCACCTATATCAGCCTAAAATGCACCCTTTTAATGAATGAGCAATTTGGGGCATTAACTAATGAAGTCAGATTTTTTCCTGCATGTGGAAGATGTGTGAGAATGCCCAAATCATTGATGCTAATCTACCTTGCCCTCTGTTTGATACTGTCTTAGGGAATTTGTGTCAGCCACATCAAGCCAGGTATATAAACAAGTCCAGTGCTGTGAACTTAGTATGTGGGCTCTGAACAATGGAATCCTCTGGTCAGCGCTGTCCCATAGAGATGATGTGAGTCACATATCAACTTTATGTTTTTTATTATCCATATTAATAAGTAAAAAGAAACAGGTGAAATAATTTTATTGAACTATATTTGATAATATTTATTAATTTATTTATATTTATTTTATTTAACTCAACATATTAAAAATGTCATTTCAATGTGCAATCAATATATAAAGTATTAATGAGACATTTTACATTCTGTTTTTCATTCCAAGTCTTAGAAATTTGGTGTATATTTCACACTCACAGCACATCTCAGTTGAGACAAGCCAGATTTCACGTGTTCACTCTCAGAATGTGGTTAGTGGCTATCATATTGAACAGGGCAGTTATTCATTCCTGCTTTGCCACTGTTGGAGGTGCCAGAGGGTGGCAATGTGGTGTAGAGGAAAGACAAGGACCAGCCCAGAATCTTAGACTATGACTGTTCCTGGATCTGACATTTGATATTGACGTGACAATGAAAAAGCAATTTAGTTTCACTGGGTCTCAAATTCCTACTCTTTATAATGGAGGTGGTTAGTAACTGTCGTACTCTTTTCAGGAAGCTGTGGGGAAGATTAAATAAGATATTGTACGTGAAAGTGCTCCGTTAGATCATAAAGCACCATACACATGTAAGGCATTATTAGTTCTTTTATTGTAGATGTACTCTCATGACTTGCCCAAGGCCACATTCCAAGTTGGTAGGAGAATGAAGGATAGAATCTGGGGCTCCTGACTTCTAGCCATCTGCTTCAGCTAAAGGCTATTCATACCAAGCTAGTTTTAAAATTTATTTTTACTTTTAAAAGTCTTTTTATTTTAAAAACTTGAGGAAGGAAGACAGTGGTAGTAAGAAGTGCATTTCATATTGAACTGTAAGGGTCTTCTTGGCCACAGTCATAATGTGCTGCAGTAAAATTATATGTACAGAATATTTATATACTTATATACTCAGAATTACAGCCATGAAAAATTGAAGTTTATTGCTGTCATATAATATAAAACCCCATGTTCTTCAAAGTTTCAAACAACTTTTAAAATGAACTGTGGTTTCCCTACTCTATTCATTTCCAAAGTGTAGCACAACCACAAGAAAGCGCTTCCGTAGTGGGGTTGATTAATAAAACAGATATGGATCAATTCAACAGGTTTTCCATGGATATTTTTGGTTACAGATGTAGCTCATTAATTCCCATGTGTGGGACGCCACCTCTCTAGTGTAAATCTAAGAGATACATTAATATCTGAACAGAAAATGAGAATAATTCAGCTTAACCCATATTATTTAGTACATCCTATGTGTGAGGCACATGAGGTATCTTAATGAGCAAAAGAAGCTTGTTTTTAATGATTATTGTCACTCGGGGGTATGTTATTTAACCTGAGGAAAATATAGAATCTGTCTACCAAAATGTCTGTGTTTTATGATTCACGAATCTCTATTTTTGGAAGGTAAAAAGACCAGAAAGAGAACTCTAGATTATTCAGAAATAGTTTAAAAAGTTACATTCTGTACTTTGGAGGGAATGTAAAAGATTAGTTGTCATGATCTATTTCCATTTCCTTAATTGAATGCCTGTCATGGTGCTCATATTTTTTGGTCATTATCTACATTTCTTTCAAATAAATTTCTTCATAGAACTTAAAAAACTACATAAAACATTAAGAGCTTTATGCTATGTGAAGTTAAAACAAGTCCATTTTTACTGAGAAAAAGGTATACATTCAAAAAATTCTTTATTCTTTTTTCAATTAAAATTCATTTAAGAAAATAACTTTCAGCTGGTTATTTTCATTCAAAAGCTT
The DNA here is from genome assembly GCF_009761245.1 of Sapajus apella. Classification (NCBI taxonomy): domain Eukaryota; kingdom Metazoa; phylum Chordata; class Mammalia; order Primates; family Cebidae; genus Sapajus; species Sapajus apella. The sequence goes on from NW_022436980.1 coordinate 20,692,165, forward strand.
GTCATTTGTAAGCTTCAGGCCTGCCTGAATTGATGACTGTGTTAAATAAAGGTAATTTTTATTTTTACTTGCTGAATCATTGCTGTTGACTATTGAACGAAATAGTTTATTGAATAACCTTTACATTTATTGCTTTTGCACCCTAGTTTAAAAATGAAGTGCTTAATTTCTTAAAAGTTCAATAAAATGTATTTTTGGTATTTCCACCAGAACTTTACAAGCAGTTTCTCTCCTCTGCCCTTTAATAACCACCTTCTGCATTTTTATGATTTAGTTTAATATAATTATTGTAATTTTTTACTGGGAGAAGCCATCAATGCCCTTGGCAGTAAGATTTTATTACAAGAAATTCAGAAGCCAAGCCTGTCACTGGTTGCAACAATTATAAAGTTTCTCTTAGTTGAGTTCAGAGCCTTACTCTGACATTATGGCTGTTACCCACACCATGCCTCTTTCCCATTTTTCTGACATCTACAAGTCCTGTAACCTGCTGCTTCAATGAACACATATTTTTTATTCACTCGGTTTGCATTATAAATATTTCCTTTGGAGAACATCTGGCTTTGATGGAATCCAGCCAAAGTAATTAGTGGCACCTATATAAAAAATGTCATGCCTTAGTAAAATCATTTATGTATTTGCATTTCTCCAGGAACTCTAAATGGATTCATTCTAGACAGGATGTGGTCAATGAGGCATTAGTGATAGGCCTAAATGCTGTGCTTTTCCTTTTGTTCAGGTATTCACCCCGCCCCAACAAGAACACAAAAAATCTGGGGAATCTTAGCAATTCATTCTTTTAATTATGAAATAAAATTAAACAGACTATAAAAACCATTGTACTATTATATATTAGGAAATATTGAGTTGTGTGTCCAAAAGTCACACTTAAGCCAGGCAATAGTAATAAGCATAGGATGGCTGTGGATACTATGAGATAATGTCTACTTGTCAGAAATCGATGCTATTTGTGGTTTTTTTTTCCCATCAAAGTTTGAAAGTTAATGATGTACTTTATGTTTTTATTGCTTCTATTGAGATCAATTAAGGAATAAAAGGGATTCTGGCATGCTGTTATTATTATTTTTCGCTGTGAGTATATTCAGTACCACATGTGAATAAAACTATTTCTGTCATATGCTCTGTTTCATTCATCCTAGATTGTTTTTAGGAAAATTTAGTACATATCACCTCAGTCATCTGAAAGAAATCATTTCTTCATTACAGCTCATAACTTAAAACTATAAAATATCAGCCAGAAAAAAAATTGGCCCAATTAAGAGAAATATGATAATGGTAGAAAAACACATATAGATACGACTGAGAGATGATAAGATTATTTTAATTTTCCCATTTGCACTGGAATTGTTTATGTTACAAACCTCCAGGTTTTTTATTGCTCAAAACCCTCTGCTGAATCATGAAAAGAAGCTTAAGTTAGCAATTTTCCTCTGCAAAATCTAACTCCTAGCATCTGGTGAACATTTAGATACCTAGTCAAGTTCTATGGAAATGATTATTTTAAGACTCTATTCAACATGCCTAGACTTAAAAATCAGCTAGGATCACACTCTGCACATGTATTTTACTACAGGAGATTTGAAAACCTAATATTAGTAGCGATGGTCTCAAGGCTTTTGCAACGATGGAGATGGGGATGTGAGACTGGACGTGCAGGCAGGCTAGACACTCAGCATCTGCCAGGGGTCTTTGTCAAGCTCCTGGACAGTGACCTGTGGCTTTACCTGTGGACCACCCAGACCACTGCCCTGCCCTCTGTTGCTTCTTCACTTACATTTATACTTGACAGGACTGCTGAATGCAAGACCAATGTCCTTGCTGGTGCCTTCTTGTAACACCCCTGGGGCTGGTTTCTGTCTCTTCAGCAGATGCTGTTCTGCTTCCACAACAGCTTCTAAAGTAGAAAAAAGAGGATGCTTTTACTCAAGGCAATTAGACATGGAATTATTATCAAAGTGTATTATTCTGGATCATAGGAGAAATTGCATAACAGGAATGTATAAATACATAAAATGCCATTAGTGTGTTTTTATGCATATGCTATATGTATATGTAGTTTTGGTCCAAGTAAACAAAAAATTGTTCATTTTTCTTGCTTTTCCTTGGTTATATTATATATAATATATAATATTATATATATATATTATATATAATTGGTAATAAGTTCTCACCAATTCAATTTCCATTAATACAGATTAAAGATAATTGGAAAGAATTTGGGCATTTGCCATAGAGAATGCAAATTTATGAAGAAATGTTAATACCTCAGGGACAAAATTTTATTTAAGAAAAGTGAACTTTTTAAACAACACATTTTCTATCAATTTATATATAGTAATATTTGAGTTATAAATTATTTTTGGTTATTTATCAAATCAGGTGTGATGGGGTTTAATATGGTGAAACTTTTATGTTTTCATTTGAGTTTTTGGCAAAATTTAACTAGTTGAATAAACTTTGTAAGTTCTCTGTAACCTAGACTTTTTACAAATCATATGGGACTTCTCGCCAATTGAAATGAATTTCAAATATTAACTCTGTGTTTTGGGTAATAGATATTCTCTATTTTGTTTTTGTGTATTTCACAGGAACTTGTTTAAGAAATATCTACATTTACTGTTCAAAAAAGATTTTAACAGAAACAACTTCAGTCATTTAGATAAATTAATCAGTTTGAAAGCCAGTATTTGTTATAAGTGCAGAATTGAATATCAAATTTAGCTAGTTTGAAATGTGATTCAAGTGGTATATTCTAGCATAGTCCAATAAAACTTTCTGTAATTATGAAAATTTTTCCTATTTGCATTATTCAAACTGGTAGCTGCTAGTCATGTGTGGCTACTGAGCACTCGAAATGTGGCTAGTGTGATGGAGGAACTTAACTTTTAGTTTTACTTAATTTTAATTAATTTGAGTTAATTAAGCTACCTGTGGATAGTGGCTATAATATTGTGTAGTTCTAGAGTTTCTCTGTACTTGGTACTCAACACAAAATGAAGAAGTACTTGAATGCCTTCTAGCTGTGAAATGACTGTAAAGCAGTAGTGTTCCTAAAGCACAAGGCCCAGGCTCTCACATGTGGTCTTCCCTACAGAGGCTGCACAATGCGTGTTCAAGCCTGAAGGGTAGATAGGGCAGCATCCTTCACTTCGACTCAACTTGTGGATATTTAGACATAAGCTTTGGTTTAGCCATAGGCGATTTGAGGACCTTTGCCTCTGGAAAGCCATGGGATCTCAAATTATCTTTAGTGAGGGTAAACGGACTCAGGAGCTTCAATTTTCCAGTCCATTCTCACATAGTATGACTTCTTGCAGAAGACTGGCAGGAAATACAGACAGATATGAAAGGAGATATACTACAAACATAGTTGCCTCCATGAAAAAACTCTCCAGATTCAGACTGGATATCAGAAGAGGCCTATAAGTGATTTTTGTGCCTCTCTTATATCATTCTTCAATAAATACTCATTGAGCACCTACTACTATGTGCAAAGTATAATGCTTAGTGTTGGAGATACACTGTTGAAGAAAACAACCAGATACAGCCCATCCTTCATGGTGATGAACTGCATTAGACAATAAGAGTTTTTTTCAGTTTTCTTCTTCTAAAATTCATTTTTTTTCTTTCTGGTTATGATGAAAATAAAACAAGGGGAAGATAACATAGAATAAACACAAACAGTGAAGATCACTGTTATGTCTGTGTCATGTATCGTATTTGTATCTTACTCAGTTTACTTCTCTCTGAACAACTTTTTCAGACTCATATCTTGGTAGCTGATGAAACTGCTTTTTGAAGTGTAATAGTGGAAACAAGGAAAAAAAAAAAAACAACTGAGGAGGCCTCAATTGCCATTTTTCGACCCTGAGACTAAGCATCATTTAATACTGAGTGTCTACCACACATGTTTAAAAGAGGTTCTTTTCTCTCTATGATCCAGAAGAATGTCTTTAAAATAATTTCTAATTAAAAGACATTTTTGTTGCTGTCAATGTGACGACAATTTTTTTACTTTGTTACTCATAATACTGTGAGAAAGAGTACTGCAATGCCTGTTTATGAAATGAATCAAATTATTCAATATTCAAGCACATTGCAGGAAGTAAAGGAAACCATTAGCTACACAGGCAATCTGTAACTCGTTGTATTTCAGTTAATTTTGGAAGAATGAAGCAGCAATTTGGCACGGTAGTAAGTAAGAATTATTTAGTTAGATCTGTTTTTTCTTCTCCACACAGCAACTGCATAATTAAATGTCTCATCTGACCTGCATTTATTAGGTGAATTTTCAAATATGTCACTGATGGAAATGTAAGGATGAAAAGAATTAAAAATTAAATTAATGCAAATACAATACTTAGTACTTAAAGTATTTGAAGACCAAAAGGTCATTGGTCTAAATATGTTAATTGGTAATGTCCTTGAGGGTGTAGACAGACACTTCAAAATAATTTTTAAAAATGAATTATGAAGCAATGAAAGAAACAAAAAACAGATAAATTTATATAAATACTTAAAAACCAGTTGCAGGTAAAAATATCATGAACAAAATTAAAAGGTGAAGGGGAGTTTGCTTTATTACTTAAAGAAGTTATACCTGATGGAGGTTTGAAAACATGACCAGATTTTTTGATTCTCCTCTGTGTTCTGTCCCACTGAATCTGGGAGAGCTTATGAACTGATGAGTTGAGCACAGTGGAGCAGGCATTATGTAACTTCTGCAGCAGGATCACAGAAGACGATGAGGCCAACTTGTTTACTGGAACATTGTCGTTTGGAGCCCTGAGTCTCCAAATGAGAAGCCTGACTACCTGGAGACCCATGCAGGAGAAGCCACTTGTAGGCACTCCTGTTGACAATGCCAGCAAATCTCAGCTTTCCTTTTGTCACAGCCAGGGTACTAAAGATGTGAGTAAAACCACGTTGTGCCCTTCAGATCAACCAGTTGCCAGATGAGTAAGTCATGAGAGCAGAAAAAGCTTCTAGACCTACCTGAATTCCTGACCCCTAAAATTGTGATATAAAATATTTGCTGTTTTATGCTGCTAAATTCTGATGTGGTTTATTATGCAGCAAAGATAGCTGGAGGATACCCTCTTATATTTATGATATTTTTAAAATAAAAAGTCAAAAAACTGAATGTGAAATGCACTCTGGGAAAAGTTGTTTCCAAGAATTAACAATCTTAGTATCCTTTCAATATAAAGAGCTCTTACAAATCACCAAGAAAAAATGCTAACACTGTATAGGAAAATAGGCAATTAAATTCACAGAAGAAGAGATTAAAAGCTAATAAACATTTTGGAAAGCCTTCAACCTCATTAGTAATGAAAAGAAGTGTAAATTAATCTATGAAATTAAAATTTTGGTTATCAAATCAGCCAAGATGAAAATATACTTAATGTTGGTTGGGTTAAGTGAGAGTATAAATGGCACGGACTTTCTGGAAAATAAATTGACATTATATACCCAGAATTTAAAAAATATCTATATTCTTTGATACTTCTAGGAATTCAGATAAGGAAATAATCAGAAATAAGGTACAATGATACAGAAAATGTTTACTACATTTCTATTTATAGGAGTAAAAGTATAGAAGCAAGCTAAATATCAATCACTACAGTTAAGTAAATTATGTAATTTGTATTATAGAATATTGTTTTTTGTTTATAATGGAATTTTAAATATTTTTCCTTTGTTAATTTTGATGGGGGCACACCATAGCATAACAGAAAAATCTTAGTATGGACACATAGACTAAGCTTTGAATCCTAGATTTGCCATTTACTTTTCCTGGTGATATGGTTTGGCTGTGTCCCCACCCAGATATCATCTGGAATCGTAGTTCCCATAACCCTTTCATGTTGTGGGGAGGACCTGGTGGGAGGGAGGTAAGTGAATCATGGGGGCAGTTACCCTCATGCTGTTCTCCTGACAGTGAGGGAGTTCTCATAAGATCTGATGGTTATGTAAGGGGCTTCTCCCTGTTTCACTTACACTCTCCTTGCTGCCATCATGTGAAGAAGGACATGTTTGTTTCCCTTCCACCATGATTGTAAGTTTCCTGAGGCCTCCCCAACCATGATCAACTGTGAGTCAATTAAACCTCTTTCCTTTATAAATTGCCCAATCTTGGATATGTCTTATTAGCAGTGTGAGAATGGACTAATACAGTAAATTGGTACTGGTACTAGGATGCAGCTATGAAGATACCCGAAAATGTGGAAATGACTTTGAAACTGGGTAACAGGCAGAGGTAGGAACAGTTTGGAGGGCTCAGAAGACAGGAAAATGTGAGAAAGTTTGGAACTTCCTAGAGACTTGTTGAATGGCTTTGACCAAAATGCTGATAGTGATATGGATAATGAAGCCCAGGCTGAGGTGGTCTCAGATGGAGATGAGGAACTTGTTGGAAACTGGCGTAAAGGTCACTCTTGCTATGTTTTAGCAAAGAGACTGGCACATTTTGCACCTGCCTGTGGAACTTTGAACTTGAGAGAGATGATTTAGGGTACCTGGTGGAAGAAATTTCTAGGTGGCAAAGTGTTCAAGAGAAAGAAGAACATTAAGTGTTTGGAAAATTTGCAGCCTGATGGTGTGATAGAAAAGAAAAACCAAATCTTCTAGGGAGAAATTCAAGCCTTATGCAGAAATTTGCCTAAGTAATGAGGAGCTGGATGTTAATACCAAGACAATGGGGAAAATACTTCCAGAGTATGTCAGAGACCTTCATGGCTGCCTCTCCCATCACAGGCCCAGAGGCCTAGGAAGAAAAAAACGTGGTTTTGTGGGCCTTCTGTATGCATCCTAGGGACTTAGTACCCTGTGTTCCAGCCTCTCCAGCTGTGGCTGAAAGGGGCCAAGGTACAGCTTGGACCATGGATTCAGAGGGTGCAAACCCCAAGCCTTGGCAGCTTCCATGTGGTATTGAGCCTGTGGGTACACAGCAGTCAAGAATTGAGGTTTGGGAACTTCTGCCTAGACTTTTGAGGATGTATGGAAATGCCTGGATGTCCAGGCAGAAGCCTGCTGCAGGGGTGAGGACCTCATGGAGAATCTCTGCTAGGGCAGTACTGAAGGAAAATTTGGGGTTGGAGCCCCCACACAGAGTCCCCACTGGAGCACTGCCTAGTGGAGCTGTGAGAAGAGGGCCACTGTCCTCCAGACCCCAGAAAGGTAGATCCACTGACAGCTTGCATTGTGCACCTGGAAAAGCCACAGGCACTCAATACCAGCCATGAAGGCAGCCAGGAGGGAGGCTGTACCCTACAAAGCCACAGGGGCATAGTTGCCCAAGGCTGTAGGAGCTGACATTTTGCATTAGCATGACCTGGATGTGAGACATTGAATCAAAGGAGATCAATTTGGAGCTTTAAGATTTGGCTACCCTGCTGTATTTTTGACTTGTATGGGGCCTGTAGTCCCTTCGTCTTGGCCAATTTCTGCCATTTGAAACGGGTGTATTTACCCAATGCCTGTAACCCTGCAGTATCTTGAGAGTAACTAACTGTTTTTTGATTTTACAGGCTCATAAGTGGAAGGGACTTGCCTTGTCTCAGATGAGACTTTGGACTTGGACTTTTGAGTTAGTGCTAGAATGAATTAAGACTTTGGAAAACTGTTGGGAAGGCATGATTGTGTTTTGAAATGTGAGGATATGAGATTTGGGAGGGTCCAGGGGCAGAATGATATAGTTTGGCTGTGTCCCCACCCAAATCTTATCTTGAATTCTAGATCCCATAATCCCCATGTGTCATGGGAGGGACCCAGGGGGAGGTAATTTAATCATGAGGGCGGTTACCTTCAAGCTGTTCTCAGGATAGTGAGTGAGTTCTCATGAGATCTGATGGTTTTATAAGGGGCCCTTCCCCCTTTTGCTTGGCACTTCTCCTTTCTATCGCCATGTGTAGAGGGACATGTTTTTTTCCCCTTTCACCATAATAGTAGTAATTTTTCTGAGGCCTCCCCAGCCATACTGAACTGTGAATCAATTACACCTTCTTCCTTTATAAATTATCAAATCTTTGGTATGTCTTTATTAGCAGCATGAGAATGGAATAATATATCTCTGTATTCGGAAACTTGATTTACCACTTTGACTTGGATCTTTCATATAAGGAGAATGAGCTAATTACCTATTTCATTGAATATGGTTATGATGAAAAGAATTCACGTATTTATAGATAACAATGCATAATAGTTTATTTGTTTTTTAGTTTTTGCTTTAAAACAACAAAAATGTATTCTCTCCAAGTCTGGAGTCTGGAAGTCTGAAATCAAAATACTGGCAGGGCCATGCCTCCTCTGAGAGTTCTAGAATAGAGTTCTTCTTGCCCCTTCCAGCTCTGGTGTTTGTTAACAAGCCTTGCTGTCTCAGCTTGTAAAGGCATCACTCCCATTTTGTTATGTGGCCTTAATAGTTTTATGCTTATATTTGTGGGTTTATAAATAATAAGCATAATAATTTCTCATGAGTGTTGTCTCCTCTTATAAACCAAGGACACCATCTGATCTCCACATCTGAATTCAAATTCATACCACTTTCCAAATTTACTGTAAGTTTTTTCACTCTGGCTCCTTTGATACCTCCCTTTCTACCGTAGTCCAATTTCTATACTATAGTCAGATTTTGAGACCAAAACAAAAACTAATGAGTTGATTTTCTTTCTTATATCCCTCCAATGGTTCCAGTTGCCTTAAACACACTTCTACTCTTGCTCTACTCTCCACACAGCAGATTAGATGCACTTTGAAAAACGATCAGATTATGTCATTCTCCTGCTTCTGTGCCACATTCCCCATGCCCAATAGCTCCACATGGCACTGAGAATGAATCTAAACTTACTTCCTGGCTGCTATGCCTCACATTATTCCCACTCTGCCTTCGTTTCAACCTTGGCCCCTCCCTTCTTATCCTCCAGCCCCGGGCCACAGTGGCCTTCAACTTATGAAAAACAGAGAGCCGATCCTTACTTTTAGGGCTTTGCAGGTCCTCTGTCTATAATGCTTTCCCCCCAGAACACTGCATGGCTATCTGGATGCTTCACTATTTTAATCTCCACTTGTATATCACTTCCTCAAAAAGGTCTTTCCTGAACATCCAATCTAAAGTTAAGAACTCATTTTTATATATCTTTAATTCTCTTTAATTCTGTAGTAGAGTGATAGCTTCCTTACTTAATTGTACATTTTGTTTATTTTTAGTATGCCTCAACACCTACGCTTCTTCTCTGCCCAGCTACTCCAAAGCAGGAAACTTGCTTTGTGTACCGTAACATCTTTTGCAACCAGAACCAGGCCAGACACGTGGTAGGCATTCCACAGATATTTACTGGACTTCTTATAAATAAATATTCTTTGTACTTTTGAAACACAGAACTTAGCACTACAAAAGAAACAGCATGACATTATTTTTCAAAAAGAACAGAAATTGTAAACTATACGGGCATTTTCAAAGGCTTTGATGGTTCTGATCAGAGTTAAGTACATAGCTTCAATTTTGAAAAAAGAAAAGCCCACAAACAAAATCACAAAAGCATACAATTATTGCATGAGTTCAATGGGAGCTCTCCTGTCAAATCAGTACTTTAAAAACTGTATCACCACTCAACAGGCTCCTTGCTTTGAAATGAAGAATGTTCACTGCTCACCAATATTTTTATTGCTGCTGAATATGTGATTTATTTACTGTATAAGGAACAAGTCTTAATAAAAAGACTTCCTTTTCAGTGCTGAAAGTGTTGAAAAAGGGTTTCATTTTTTTTGAGACTGTTTAATACATGCCTGTAGAATGAGATGTCTCCCATTGAGTGCATGGGAGTTCAAGCTGTTCCTCTATCATTCACCCTGGGGTACAGGAACATTAGTGAATGGGCCTCAGTGGCCAGGTATGATCACAAGATTCAACATCTAAATTGCTATTTACAGATATGCCATAACATTTCAAAAAGTATGTAGTATTCTCTCAGATGATCAGGCAGAAGTTTTGATATACATTTCAACATAGCCTATCTTCACCAGTTCTGAATTTCCTTCACAAAGAAGGCTTACCACATTATTATGGTTCGTGAAGGAAGAGGAAACACATGTTTGTTAAACATGTCCTTTGGGCCAGGCTCCTTCCTAATTGTGTTATCTGCACAGTCTCATTTAATCCTTACAACTGTGCAGTAAACGAGTAAAGGCAATGGAAAGAAAGACTCTATTCTTTCATGCAGTGTTGAAGGAGAAGATTGGTAAATGAGGAATCAGGAAAAGAAAGGAACTGCCTATTCTTAACCCTTGAACATCATCCCAGAGTTTGGTTTCAAGTTTTTAAGGGATACTGTGTTTTATTTTTACAGATTCATAGCAGTTGTCTGGAGCATGACATGTTCATTGGCCAAAAATGCTGTTGAATCGGGCACAAGGTTTCCATAGGAACGGCACATTTACATTGTATAAAAGTGCGAGGATTTAGAAAAAGACAATTGGGTGAGGCATCTTGAGCTTCCTTTAAACTATTCTTACCTACTCATAGAGTAGTACATCTGATTTGGTTTCATGCTTCTTATAATGCTTGGAGAGCTAGAGGAAGGGGTGGGGAGGGCTCATTTCCCTTTCTTTAACCATCTGAAGGAACTCTTTAAGCCTTTTGTTGATTTTACAAAAACTCAAGGTTGTATAGTCTCATAAAACTCTAGAATTGTGACATTCATTTCTATAGAAATAGGATTGATCAATTTTGAAGTAACAACTAATCCTGATAAATTAGAAAGAGGAAAAGTTCCCTAAGACTGTACTAAGGCACCATTAAGGGTCTGGATTGGTAGATCACTGGCTTTCTTTTGGGTACATTATGGTTAGAGAGACCTTAATTTTCCTTCTTTTTTTTTTTTTTTTAAATAAAACCCATGCAATGGTCTCATGACCATATTTAATGGTTACAAAGTTCAAAGAAGTCAAGCCTAAATAATCTGGTACAGGAAAACACTGAAAACATCTAAATATCTAAAGTATATATGAAATCTTTGGAGTCTATTAGTTTGGAATAAAGAAGGTAGGAGTGACAAATTAACACTTCAATATGTAAAGAAATTTGAGAAATAGCAACATTAGCTTAGAGAGCTAGAGAGCAGAAACTTCCATAGTTGTAAGCTAAAATTAGGCCCTCATACTATAATTTAAGTCACAATGTTTGACAGAAAATACCTATACAATTTTCATTCTAATGCGTCCTTCTGATACTTTTGCAATAGATGTAAATATATTAAATGTTTCCAGAATTCCTCATCCTTGTTGAGGAAATATGGAAGGTGAAATTCTAGCTTTTTTTTCAAATGAAACAACTGGATGAACCTTCAGTCAGGATAAAATATTGAGAATATAATGGTGATGCAAGACATGGTCAGAAGTCTTCTAAATAACAGAGGTCCGGAAAAGACTGAGGCTTTTTCTAATGGTAAATATTAAAGGAGAATATAGCATGAAGTCTTCTTTTACTTATCCAGATATTTGAGAGTATAGAGCAAAACTTGAATTGAACAAAAAAGAGTGAAGTAAGTGGATTCCTTTGCTTGGGCTAATAATATTATGACATTCTTGTATTCAATTATCTTGACATTTATATGATGATCCATTCATATATTTAACCATACAATTAATTAATTGAATAATTGATTAATTAAATATTATAGTTTAGCGAAGAGGGCTGGTAAAGCCATTTGTTTTGGGCAAGTTTTAAAAAGAAATGCTTTGGGTGACTACAATTTGACTTAGTTTTTCCTGAGGCTAAAAGTTGATTCCAGTTTAAGATTATTTGTTATACTGATTCAGTAACAGCTAAATCATTAAAATGATGCTCTAAAAATCATTTTACATACCTTCAAAATAAATGCAAAAAACTGCAAGTGTATTTTGGTAGTCACTTGCCCTGCAGAATAACCATGAGCTAGACCATGGCAGGAGGCAGCAGGAAGGAGAAAAATATGTGCTGTGTGTGTTTGGGATATGCCCAAGGTTCTGACATGCTCTAGAATCTTGGTAGAATGAGCAGGTAGAATGAGCTCTGTGCCAAAACACTTTATGATGTGCTGCCTCTTTGAAGAAGTGTAACATCTTTGCAGTAAGAAAAGTTTTCAAATGATGTTTAAAAGAAGCTAAGAGAAGAACTTTTGCATGGTATTGGGTGAGCTCAGCAATGTCTTGCTGTCCAGAGAGTCCAGTGAGAATTCAGCTCTTGGATGCTTCCTTCCTCTTCTTCCCATAACAGTCAAAATACATTGCCCTTAATCCAAAGTAAAATTTGATTTCCAGAGAGAGGACTCCCAACAAAATTGCTCTAAATTAAGCCTGACTCTTTCAGTAATAGTAACAGCTATTGCTTATTGAGGATGTCTTACCTGCCAGGCTCTGTATTAAGTATACTTTACACATACTGTACATCATTTAATCCTCACCACAATCCAAAATAAAGCAATCTTCTTATATTTAAAATCATATAGTAAAATCTTAAATTGACTCATTACACACACATAGACACACACCTCCAAATATATTATAGGAAGCCAGAGTCTATCTTTTGTTCCCTTTTCTTTTGCCAATACATAGTGAGTGGCTCATAACTGATGCCTAGAAAATATTTGTTGAATTAAATGAACTGTCGTTTCCTGTGCTTTCCCTCAAAGCGGGTTTTCATCCATCATTTTATTCTTTGAAAACCTAACTTTGAAGATTCTAGAGGTGAAAAAGCATTGGAAATTTTTAACCTAACTAAGAAATGTGGATTGACTTATCTGTCTTCTTTGGTGAGTGAGGAAGACTGATGTAAAGGAAGGTTGGAAGGAGTCGTATGGGAATTGGTGGGAAAGAAGAAATATTCATCTTAGTAAAAATAACTTTTGTTCTCTCTAGACTGTAAACATAAAGAAATAAGAAAAACAAGATACTGTGAACTTGATAGTTTTCCAGGGTGTGTCTGAGATTTAACAACCTTATGGCAATGGGTCCTGACAGACAATGCTCTGAGCTGAGAACTCCAGCAAGACTGGGTTTATACACAAGAGAAGGAAGGGTCACAGTGGAGGGAAAGCATGCAAATAAATGCAATTTTGTTTTCTATGCATTTTAGGCTAGATTTCAGTTTTCCAGCTGCCGATTGGACCTTGTCCACACTGCTCACTGCCCTGATGGCTCCTGGCAGACAATTATCACCTTGGTATGTGACATATAGGAGGAACAACCAATGACACAGACTCACAGATTCTGCAAACTGAGTCCCCTCTCTCTCCAACTTTAGCTAATCTGCGGGATTATTTTATTATTTATTTATTTTTTTGAGATGGAGTCTTACTCCATCACCCAAGCTGGAGTGAAGTGGTGCAGTCTTGGCTCACTGCAACCTCCACCTCCTGGGTTCAAGCAGTTTGCCTGCCTCAGCCTCTGGAGTATCACGCCCAGCTAATTTTTGCATTTTTAGCAGAGACAAGGTTTCACCATGTTGGCCAGTCGGGTTTCGAACTCCTGACCTCAGGTGATCCATCCACCTCGGCCTCCCAAAGTGCTGGGATTACAGGTGTGAGCCACTGTGCCCAGCTATGATCCAGTCACGTTAGGAAGCATTATTGTCAAGGACAGTCACATGGTGTCCACCTGCATGTATACACAGCGTCGTGCAAAGCAAGTTAAACAGACTCCATCCTTCACTTGCAGCAGCTTGCAATAAAAACCAGACAATAGATGTGGCAAATACAATGGGGTAAACAGATGCACAGCTGTATAAGCAGAGAAGTACAACAAATTAGAAAATTTGGGTATGAACTGTTAGTGCATGTGCTGTTTGTGGGCTGGAAATGAGAAGAAATTCTGCAAAATGAAGAGAATTTGTGTGGATGCTGTGTGAAGGTAAGGAAGAAGGGGGTTGATGGTGGTGGGATAATCATCCTGCTCCTTTCAGTTAGAAGAGAAAATTTTCCTTTGGAGTCAAGGGAGAGGGCATTTCCTTCAGAGATATCTACTCAGAGGGTGCATGTATTTCTACTTAGGTTTAAGTTTTTCTAAGAGATTTGGTTGTAACCAACTGAGAGAAGGAAAATAAAAATTGTATTAAGCAGGGCATAGCCTGCCAGAGAAATTTCATAAGCCTTCTTTCCACTGGAAACCAGGCTAAAAAGAAAAATAAAACAAGAATGTATTATAATTGAACATTTCACTTATAAGCAACTAGCATATGCCAATTAACCTTCCAAGGAAATAATTACTTTGGTGGATTTTGCTTTTGTTTTTGTTTTAAGGGGCAATATTGTTTGTCACTGTCCAGCATTGACTGTCTTTGACATCCTAAACATTGTCAGGAACTAATCTGGACTTGCGTAGAATTCAGCTGAAAGCAAATTCCAGGCAGGTCTCTACCTCAACCACCCCGAGCTGATAGGTATCTCCCTTCTTTTAAGTACATTCAGATAGAGAATTTGAAAACCTCTCCAGGAATCTTTTCCAGGGTTTATAAAATATTCCTTGCCAATAAGATCTTTCCATCTAACTTAAATTCCTTTGGTTCTAATTTAAATTCATTTCCTCTTTTTTTTCTTGTTAGAGAGCAGAGTACTACTCACCAATAGGAACTTCTCAAAATATATCTGCTAAACACACATTTTAGGCTTCCTTCCCGAACGTATATGACCTCATTTCAGAAGTTATCTATTTATCTCTCTCTGTCTCTCTCTCTCTCTCTCTCACACACACACACACACACACAGTACTTTGGTCTCTTGATTTTTTTTCTCATAAGATAACCTGCTACAGATCCCTTAAAATTGTGAGCTACCATAACTAATTTCATGAGGTTTATTCTACAATATTGACATGTAAATATGTCCTATTTGTCTAGTTCCAATCAGGCTTTATTAAATCATAATGGTCTATAAGAATGTTGGAATTATAGTTTATGCTTCCTTAGAATGGGTGAAGTGAAGGATAGTTTCAAGATAGTGATGGCCACTTCCTAGCCCTTAACACTTCGGGCAAGAACTTTACCTCTAGATTCATGATGAGAAGAATGCCTTGCTTTTGCAACTATAAAATGAGGAGATGGACAAAATAATTTTAATTTTATCCATCTTGAATACTCAAAAATTCTATGAATATGTCTTAAGCATTCCTTTGGCCAGAAAGAGCAAAGCAGCTATTTTCTCTTAACTATCATTAATTTTATCCGCAATGGTCAATATGTGTCACATTATCACTAATTTCTCAAGTGAGAACTTCTACATTAAATTCTTAATTGTTTTACTGAGGTATAACTTACACATTTTAATATAAGTCTTGTCAGGTACCTACTCCTGCCCATATGACACATTAATGTCAAAGGGTATAAGTTTGCAGCTCAGTGGGTTTTTGCAAAGGCTAAATCATTTTGCAGTTTATTATTGCCTAAATGTCTTTGCAAGGCCACTGATAGCATATATAAGAGTTTTTATTAAATGGCTTTTAGGCCACTGGAAAGGAGTCTGTAATTCTCAAATCTCTTTTGTTCACGTGGATGTGTTTCCTGTCTTTCATGCCCTGGAATCTTTTAAAGCACATGCTAACAAAATGAGCCTTTTGAGAATATGATGACACACAGAATTCCCTTTAGGAGGTAATTCCTTTATTTCAAAACCTTAAATACTAGGGAATAAAAAAATTATGTGATCGAAAGAATCCTCAAAAGTAGGGCATTGAAAAAAGTCCATAGCAGCAATGTTTGGAGTTGATCTTTTTCTCCTGTGATTATCTATTGAGTATCAATTTTCACTTCATTTCCTTTTAAACTTTTGCTGAACTCTGAATTAAGCAGAAAAGGGCACATCAGAGTTAGCCACATCACCACTCACGTCAAAAAACCCAGTGCTGCAATCTTCTCAGGGGTTTTATAATAAAGGTGGATAGTCTCTTCTGTTGATCTTTTCACATATCAGCCTGGCTTTCCCCTGCCCTTTCACTTGCAGACATGCCTTTCTTTAAAGTCATTTTCTGCTTGACTTGAAAATGTACTTCATCAAACCTAATGGCTAATTAAACAAAAGAAGTCTGAACTCAATTACACTCCAGATATCAAAATAGGATGAGTAATTTTTTTAAAAATTTAAGCCATTTTTCTTCTATGAGAACTTTATCAGCAATTTATTTTCTGCCTCAAACAACAAATCTGTCTGGATTTCCAGACATTTCCTTTGCCCTTCTGTGGGCATCCCCAGGGTCCCTGTCGCCTCTCTCTCAGCCCTGACCATCCAGGCTGTACAGTGGCTTCTTTTTTTTTTTTTTCTTTTCTTTGTCTTAATTGTGGCTCTGTGCCACTAAGTGCAAAGCAGGTGTTCTGCACTCTGGATGGCTGACTGGTCTGCCGAGCCATCCGCTGACATTTCAAATGCGTCTTTTCATGTTTTTGACCCACCTTACGTTACACAACTCCCATTAATTGTTCCCTGAGTATGATCTGCACTTTTCGACCACTGGGAGTGCCTGCCTAGCAATTCCCCAACTTGGTGCTGGAGTTGACCTTGAGCAAGGGAGACAGCATGTTTGCTCTTTGCGCTTCATTATCTATAGTGGCCCAAATTCTGAGTGGCCTGGAGAATGCTCTCCAGCAGCCCTTTCTTTTCTTTTTTTTTTTTTCCCCATTTATTTATTTTATTGCATTTTAGGTTTTGGGGTACACGTGAAGAACATGCAAGATTGTTGCATAGGTACACACGTGGCAGTGTGATTTGCTGCCTTCCTCCCCATCACCTACCTCTGGCATCTCTCCCCTTGCTATCTCTCCCCAGCTCCCCACCCCCCACCGTCCCTCCCCTATTTCCCCCCAACTGACCCCAGTGTGTAGTGCTCCCCTCCCTGTGTCCATGTGTTCTCATTGTTCAACACCCGCCTATGAGTGAGAACATGTGGTGTTTGATCTGCTCTTCTGTCAGTTTGCTGAGAATGATGGTTTCCAGGTTCATCCATGTCCCTACAAAGGACCCAAACTCATCATTTTTTATGGCTGCATAATATTCCATGGTGTATATGTGCCACATTTTCCCTGTCCAGTCCATCAGCCCTTTCATCTTTTCATCCCCTTCTTTCCTTTGGTTCACCTGTCCTCTTCTGCTCCTTCTCCACTTCTGCTTACCACACTGAAATCAACAAAGCACTGAGGAAAAAGTGGGGATAAGGGGATCACTATGAAGGTCTTTCCTCCCATTCACTTTAGTTCTCAGAAACTCCTCACCATCCTTCTAAAATCTTGCTGTAAATGAATCCTTCTGCACTTTTGATTTCAAAACCAAAGATTGTCTTTTCTTAATCTCTAATCCAGTGCTTGGTCCTGGCTTTTGAATACATGACAGTTCTTTCATTTCCTCAACACACTGACCACTAAGAAGCTCATTCTACTATAATGAACCAATTCACACAGAGCTCAGAGTGTAGGAAAGATTGTTTTCATTTAGGTCCTCTCAGGTATTTATGTCAGCTTGCATGATATGTTTGTATGAAAGGCTGCCTTTTGGTGAATGTAATTCCCTTGAAATATCCTATTGAGGATCAGTATACTATTACTTTTATAATGTTATCACCTTGAATTCTGAGAAAGAAAAATTCAGATTAGCAGAATTCTAACCATATAGGAAGTCACCCCTAGTAATGCAGTGTTATTTAATATACATTAAATATTGATATCAATAACATATTGAGTGAAAGGTCTATAGGAATCTGGAGGTTTTTGTTCCATATCTATCTTGCAACATATCTCCTTCCCTGAAAATTCTCCATCTGTCATTCAGTATTAGAAAATAAAATATTCTGAGGCTGGGCCAGCCAATGCACAAAAAGTTAACTTGCATTCTTTGCTCTAACCTTAGCAGAGAGAGATCTACTAGTTCAATCATAATATGGTATTGGGAAGGTAGCCAAGTGAGAAATTTTGAGAAATTCTATGACACAATTAACAGATCTAATTGAATCAACTCTTGATAAATACTGCCTACTGACAGGCTACAGGTTCATAAAGTTCAGGATAGTTTTGATCTTGGGGACCCCTGCCACAAAGATGGTCAAAGATAGGTCTGGGTCTCAAAACCATAAATGATTATAATTCTAGTGACGCGGACTAAAAAGTTTACCAATATGAGAATGAATACCAAAGTCGATCTAGCTCAAGGTAAGTGGTAGAATTCTGAGAGTCCATTGAAATGGAAGAAACCACCAGAGTGATCATTCCAAAGCCTGTGTCATTCACTCACTTAATTTAAATTGCTCCACTGCTGTTAGAATCAAGTCCAGGTCCCCAGTACCACATTCATAGCCCTGTTGACCTCTACATCTTCCTTTCTCCTCGTTTCACCTCTCACTTTATCTATACAGAACTGCATTCATTTAAATGAAGTCACCATGCTTTCTTACCCTCTGGGTTTGCCATACGTGGTTACCTCTGATTTGCCTGGCTAACACTTACTGATAATTCACATTTCAGCCTGGATGTCATTTCCTCCAGAAAGTCTTACCTGTTCCCTTGAGTTTGGATTAGGTGTTCCTCATATCTGCTCCCAAAAGCCCTGTGCTACCTTAGCAGAGCAGTCACTCTGGATAGGAATTGCCTGTTGATTTGTCACACCAGACCTGAAAATTAAGACCCTGTCTTGCTTACTGTTATATTCTGAGTGCCTGCCACATTGTAAGGCTGTTGTGAGGAGTAAATGAAATTTCTTATTCATTCAACAATTATTTCCTGAGTACCTACTGTGGGCTAGGAACTCCTTTGGGTTGAAATATATTAGTGAACACAAATTGTAAAAAATATTTGTATCTGCTAAAAATATGTATATATAAGTTATGCAACACAGAGCCTGAAACGTGGAGAATCTCTTTGAGTCTTTAATGATAATAATAATATTAATGATGAAAAGCTAACATTACTGTGTGTCTACTATGTGCTAGATACTTAAATATTTTTTCACATATATGCCACTTCCTTATATAATGATGCTGTGGCATTCTCGTACACTTAAGTTTGCAAGTGAACTTTCTTTTTTACTAATTTTTTATAACATCTCATATCATTTATCTTTCATCACATGGATTCAAAAAGTTTTTCTTACCCCAGAATAAAGGTTCACTTCTAAGGACAGGACTTACTGCCAGAAATTGATGCTGCAGAAGTAGAAATCTCATTTAGAAACACCTGTCAGTCACTTCGGCAGTTTCAAGTGGATTTCCTGTACATTTCAAAGAAAGGATTGTAGGATGGGATTAGAAGTAGCCTATCTCCTGTACTTCCCTGCCCTCTCTAATTAGTGCTAATTAGTTCAAAACCTCAATGAAACTTGCCAGTTTTCAGTTTTTATATTAGCATTGAGGAGTCCCAGAACTTAACCAAGAATGATTGGTGAAACAAGAAAATGTTTGTTCTCCTCTCTGGCCTCCCTGCCTAATCAACTGAGTATGACTTGAATACCTACTCTGAGCTCATTCATCACAATGTTCTGCTCCACAACAATTTGTTAAGCCTAAGCCATGGTACTTGTCTTCAAGGGGCCATCATCTAATTGGGAGGATAAGATGTGCCCAAGAAATAATAGGGATAACTTCATACACAGTGGATTACTGTCTTCTCAGTTGTGTGGACTAGTCTTGGGGACTATAGGTGCTCAGAAGAAAGGTAATTTGATTAAGGTCAGAAAATTGAGGGAAGATATTATGGAGAAGAGGAGGAGATGGGAAGCTGGGTCTTGCTGAGTGAATGGGAATTTGATAAACAGAGGGAGATTATCATGCATTTGGGGAAAAATTTGGCAATGGAATGGATGTTTGTGAGATTGCAAAGACACTGATCTGTTTAGAAGAAAAGAAACATTTTAGATACTGATGAACAATATGTGTCCATGTAAAGGGTAACCTTGAATAACAAGCAGAACAATAATCAAATATTTAGAGCTGGATGAGCCCTCAGAGAGTATCTGAATTGAGCAATTCCATGGCAACAAATAATTTAGCTTCAGCTTTATCTACAGCCCTAGTTTGGGTAAGTCAAGATCTCTGAAAGATCATCATTAGTTAAAAAATATAAGAGCCATCGCTAGAGTAAGAGAGGCTTTATTATATGCCTAATTGGGATTTGGGCTCCTTCTGATCTTAGCTCATTACTAAGTTGCATGACCTTGTAAAAGTTACTTAACTTGGTGAAGGCTCAGTTTTTATATCTAGAAATAATAAGTTTCAACCATTTTATTTCTAGTGGCACTCTGAGCACTTAAGATTTGTGATTTAATGATTTATTTTGCATTTTTGAACCTATGTAATCTTTTATGATGTAACTAGAAAAGATTTTCAGACTAAACAAACAACCTAGATTCTCTTAGATTATTCTAAGTGGTATATTGGATGTGTCGTACCTTTGAGAGACCATGAACAGTCCAATGATCAGATCAAACATTTTAAGGCTAAAATAGCCCTGCCAAGCATAGACTGAAATGGAAAATTGTGCTTTGTTAGTTACTTTACATCAATGGGGTGGTATTGCTGATGATACAATGAGTAATATTTGTTATTTACTAAGTGCCTATTTTGTGCCAATAATTTTACAGAAAAGATATGTCATTTATATAAGAACCCCTCATATAAATATTATCTTCCATTGTAGCACAAAACAGAGATTTGATGACTTTCCTAAATTCACTTATCAGTGGGAAGACTGAGATTCAGTTCCAGGGCTGTCCATACACAAACCTATGCACTTTTCGATAGGAAGCATTGTCCCCATGCTTAGTGAAGAATTCAGAGGTATAACATTGCTAACATTTAACACAGGTCTTGATTCCATATGAAGCTGGGAAAATTAAAAGTAAATGCTGAAGAATTAGAATCCTTGGAAATAATTAGGATTTTGAGTTCCCTGTTATGTTTAGGCCAGAGAGTCGAATACCATGGCTGGAATTTAAAAGGGACTGAACGATCTTATGACTAATAATAGCATTTGTAGTCATGAGGATTGAGACAAAAAAGGAGCAAACAGCAAGCTTTAGGGTCAAATATTCAGCACCAAGGGGATAGAAAAATACTTTTTTCCTCAGTTCAAATGTCATGCAAGGAAGTGCTGAGGGTTGACTGTAATTGTGGCTTGTGTCACAATAGGTCTTTTGAGGAAGATCATGAGTCATCTGATGTGACAGGAAGGCCACCTGCTACATTTTCTGTCTGGGTTTTGATTTTTTTTGGAATTGCTGACAAACTATGCTGATTGAAATTCTTGTTATTTAATGTAGCACATTTTAGAACATGCATATAAAAATTTTACTGTCAATATTATTAAATGAATCTATGTATTATCTTTAGGCAGTCAATGAATTTACGTTTTGGCGCTAATCATTCTGATGGAATGATTGTCTTACAAGTTTTTTTTTTCTCCAGTGCAACTCCCTCAGTGCTTAAGATGCTGGTCTGATGGGTGAGCTTTCACAGGCTGTAAGAATTCAGATAAAAAAGGTGCTTCCCCACCAATGTGAGAATTAGAATGCTCAAGATAGTCTTTTGCATATGTTCATGCATCAACCAGCTGTAGTAAATAATTCTACTACAAGAACTGGTACTCCGTGTTCTAAGTTAATTCTGGCCCTATAATTACCCACTTGTGTATGATGGAGTATGGTAAACTGAGATGTGGCACACCAAGTTTTAACTTGGACTCAAATGTGTATCACGTAGCAATCAGTTTGCTGATTGCTAATTCTTCTACCTTTGGATGAAAAGGATGTTATCACTGTAAAGGACAATTATTTTAATAAATAGGCAATCTGAGAAGCATCCCAGAGTGAAGGCATAAATCTTTTCACACTCTGTCACAGACTACATGATATATGGAAGTGCAATAGAATGTTCAGAGATACCATCTCCAGGAGACCACTTGTCTTTCCAGAATGGTCTAGCGGGTAAACACTTCATTTCCTTACCCCAAGCCCACTTTAGTATTCCCACTTACTAGTGATGCAATAAAATCATACATTTTAAGGGGAGGACTGCAAAATCAAAAGCCATGTCTTTGCTTGTTCTCTCATTTTTTCAGATTCTAGAAAAAAAATTATTCTTTCTTTGCTGACAGTTTATGTAGCTCTGGCTCCAACAAATTTTTGCTTGTTCTGAGATAAATGCAGAAAAAAGCATTGGGAGGTTGGGAACTGTCATTACAGACGCAAGTTCTGATGCATAAATAGCCTCCTGCTTCTCAGGACAACATGGATAAAATGGAGGACAATTAACTCATTCTACCTCTCTCATTAGGGTTATTCCTGGGGATCCATTCTCAGAAAAGGGCACTACCACCTACCCATGGGCATAAGCCCAGTACTTCAAATCATTTTTGATTCTCCTCTTTCCCTTGTTTCTCATGTTGGAATGATCTGTAAGACCTGTCGCCTTTGTCTTTAAAACAAATCCCTAAAATATTCACCTCTTACTGCCTCCACTGATCGTCCAATACTCCATCATTTCTCATTTATTTGCTGCAACAGTCTCTTAAAGGTTCTTCCTGTGGCCATTCTTTTATCCTGCATCCCCCTGAACTCTCACTCTCCACCCAGCAGCCATGTAGATTCATTACAGTTACACATCGGATCATGCCACCCCTCTTCTCCCAAATCTTCCAATGATACACAAAGTTCCCTTAGGCTAAAAATTTTATGTGACTCTTCAACTCCACTATACCGTGCTTGTTTTCCTACAAGCACAGAGACCTTCTTGATGTTCCTGAAACACACCAAGCTTATTTCTCCCTAAGGACTTTGCATTTACAATGCCTTTGGTCTAGACTATTATTCTTTCAAGTTTAAAAATCATTCCTAAATAAAATAGCTAAAGTGTTATTTCCTCAGAGAGGCCTTCCCTATATAAAGTGGTTCCTTCTCCCTCTATGGCACACCTCTGTTCATTCTTTATGGCACTTGTCATCTGAAAAAATTTATTTATTTGCTTCCTTATTCAATATCTGTCTTTCCACTAGAGTATGAGCACTTTTAGATAAGGAATTTTGCCTGCTTTGTTCTTTACTTTACTCTCAGAGTCTAAGATCATGGCTCAGCTATTTGTTGAATGAATGAAGAATAGGTGGATAAATGAATGACAGATGGATGGATGGAAACAGGTGCCTGGGACTATTGTCAACAAACATAAAGGAGCAGCACACAGGTGGCCAGTAGGATGCAGAGTGTATTTAGGTTGTAACAGCCCCAGAACAAAGGTCAGCTCCTCAGATAGATTCCATTTCATTATTACTTCTGTTAATATTTTGGAAGCACTAGCTACCTAAATCAAGAGCTCCATGAGTCACTTGTTTCCTTGAGAATCTGGGAACTTTGTGGGATAGGTTTTAGAAATCGCTTCCTTCCAGCCAGCCTGTCCAAATGCTTATGCTTTTCGCTCATAGCGGAGGGCACCCTTGGGGAAAGTAGAATGTAATCCCTGGTCATGACGTTGAGGTAGGTCAAGTTTTAGGAAGTCCAGTACAGCACTAAGTTGAAAACAGATGGTCTGAATACAAAAAAGATGGAGCTACTTGCATTACAACCACAATTGTGTGGTGGTGGTCTCTGGCCCACTAATCATAAATACATGTGTTTTTAGACACATCCAGGGAGAGCTATGTCAGGGGCTCTCATTTAAAACATGGAAGTCGGAATTTGTCATCCAAGTGCATCTGTGGTTAAACTCCTGGGCTGGTTGTGTTTTTCATTTGCCTTAAGTGTTAACCTGGAGATACATCCATAATGTCTTTTTCTCCTGTCTTCTCATCAGAGCCACAGGTTCCTGGCATTTTGTTTTTACATAGGAAACCAGATTAAGTAAAACAGCTTCTTTCCATAAGATAAATCCTCCAGTGGCCAGTCTGGGGCAAGTCAGCTCCTTTTGGGCAACTACATACTCAATAGAACACTGTTGAAATTTCTTTTAATTGTATTTTTTTCACAAATCCATTCCCAGAGCTTATAATACTCTTAAACGGTAAGCCAAGCAATTACAGTGGCAACTTTATTGAAACAATACCAGTGCTCCTTGAGAGAAGGATTAAACAGGGCTCACAACAGCCGTCTGGCAAGGTGCTTAGCTCACAAGAGGTTGCCCGGTGCCCAGGATCAACGGCTGAAAGAATGCTTTAGACAGAAGGCACTGAACATCCTACTGATGCAGGTGTCAAGTAGCCTTGCTATAAGAGTTTGTAGCTTTATTCTATAGAAGCTCGTGGATTCTGTTTTAAGAGGTGCTAAACCAACTGCCATTTAACAAGTGTGAGCTTCACTGGTTTCTCTTTCTCTTAGTCTGTTGCTTGAGGGAGCATCTGGCATCTAGCAAGTTCTCGGGGTAGAAAAATAAGACTATGTCCTGCTCTAATTTCTTCTTAAAGAGGCTGCACATGGGACATGAGAAGACTAAGTGGTGGAAGGTCGAAGGGGTTGTTCTTGGTTAAGTTCAATGTACTTCATGATATTAATTCTGGCTTTATCTTTACTACTGGTGTGAACTTGGGCAAGTTACTTGAATTTCTCTGTTCTCAGACTCCTTATCTGTAAACTGGGGACAATAAAAAGAAATAACTCCTAGGACTGTAATCAGGATTAACTGAGATAAATGTGTGTAAAGCATACAGCATTGTTTTGTGGCCTGACACAAAGCAAGGACTACATGAAGGTTAGCTACTGTTATCAGAATTTTTGTTACTCTTTTCTGCCTTGTTGATGTTGTACACATTGTTCTCAACTTTGCAAAAACCTTCCTTTCTCTACATTTGAGTCTCTCAAAGACTTGAGATGCCTTTGTGGCTCAAATGTAGAGAAAGAAAGAAATGTAGAGAAAGAAAAACATGCCCATCGATGATAGACTGGACAGGGAAAATGTGGCACATATACACCATGGAATACTATGCAGCCATCAAAAACAATGAGTTTGTGTCC